>NC_085027.1:16515594-16815594 GCF_963692335.1 Osmerus eperlanus | reverse complement strand
TTTAGCAGAATAAGTTGCCATACGAAACAAGTTTGAACTATGTTGAACTTGCTTTAGAGAACCAAATCCACCGAAATTGAGTCTGGCCGATATAAGCCTGTTTTATTTGGTAAACTCCCTTTATGGAACAGGCCTCAGGTGAACATGTTTAATTCCATTGTGTCTTTGGTATGCTTCTGTTCAGTTATGCTCATTTGTTGTTTTGTACCACTATATGCTGTGGCCTATAGGTGGTGCTATTGTTTTTAAAATACATTTCTTGAAACACCACAAAAATAGAATATGCCATGGACCTTTTCATGGCTGACTGTCAACCCTGTCCTACTACTAGGTGATGAACATAATAGATGTACACACAGGCTTAACAAAATACTTGCCATAATGCTGCCTGATTAAACCTTTTCATGTTATGTGGGCCTAAACGAAGACCTCTTTTGTATTTCATAGAAGAATGAGAGGAGACGTTGTGTGAGTGCAGATAAGATGACCAGCTGTCCGGATTTAGTTCAATAGCCTGTGGCATGTTCATCACGCTAATGTTTGTCAAACGTTGCACCTCATTGTTTCTGTTCCAGGTTCTCCCTCTCTTAGTGTGGGTGTGTTTAATATTTCTGTTAGTTACATTCCCTCCAAGGCTGAAACAAACTGATTTTACCAGCTGTATCATGGGAACTGTGATAAACTGTTTCCACTTGTGTTACTGCATTTACGTGTTTCTGTTATTGTAGGATTCATAGAGGACATGTCTCTTTAGACAGTGTGTTTTCCCTCCAACACGGGCTACGAATCACACACAGCCACCCCTTTTGACACGAAGAGGAGTGGGGTTAGCAGTTACCAGTTAGCAGATGTATTTCATCCTAGCAAAGTAGTGAGTGTAACCAACTTAGACCCTGTTCACTGTCCCAGATTAATCATGCTCCTCAAATCATTTCCATGTCAGTGGAGATTCTCCATCAAGAGACAGTACAGTGGATATGTTTTCCTGATTCATTTTATTCAATTTTAATCAATGCGTTCCATGTCTTACACATTAACATTACATGTCATTAACCATTAGACTGACTTTCGAGACTTGACCCTCCCTCATCCTTCCTGTATCTGAGCACTCTATGCCCCCGTCCTTTCCTACAGCCTTCCCTCCTCCAGCCCACTCCCTACAGCCCTTCCTCCTCAAGCAGCTAGTCCCCCCAGGACCAGGGCCAGTAGCAGGGCCAGGGGACTGAGGGTTAGGACATGACCACCACTGTCTGGGTCTGGGTAGCCGTAGCTGGTTCTGCAGGTGTTCTTCACCTCAGAGTAGGGGATAGGTAGGTCATCTGGATGAGAATCTCTCAGATTATTTCGCACCTGAAACCCGGAAGGAGAACCATAGACAAACCCAAATCAGTATATGTATTTGATGCAACTGACATTTGACTATCAGAGAATGTTATATTTAAGGTATGGTGTGTGTGTAAGTATGTGTATGTTTGTGCTCACCTTCTCCACCTCTCTGAAGACCCTGAGGAGGTTGTCTCCAAGAGCATCTTTGATCTCGGTGTCGTTCCAACCTCTCCTTAGCAGTTCTGCTACCAGCCCAGGCACCTTTGACACATCCTCAAGACCCACTGGGACTCTGGAAAACAGTGTGTGTTTGTGTGTTTGTCTACATTCTTACAAGTAAAAGTCTAATTGTACTCAATATTTCCGAGGAGCCCTTTTCTGTTCAATATTTGTAAATGACCTTCGCTCAGAAGGAGTTTCTTGCGTTTAGAGACACTACTCTAAAATTACCTCAGTATATTACAATAAGTAACTTTCAGAGAGATGCCCTTTGCGGAGAAAGTACTGGGTAAACGTCCCTTGTGATGACTGGAGAGAGCTTCACCTATGATCTCTTTCTGCCCCTCAGAGTGGTCATGGGCTGGGAGCTGGGAGTCTCTTTATTTGTGTCTGTTGTAACACCATTACTGCCTATCTGTCACTATCTGTGTTTACTCTCTTGAGCCCTATAAAAGATTGGCCTCGGGCCTTAAGAGCTGGCAGAGACATGATTGAGACCTAAGCCTGGTGTGTTGTCATTTATTGTCAGAAGTCTGGACAAAACACTTTCTTCATCAATGGACTCTGTTTACTTGAAGGGGTCAAAGGGAGACCATGTTAACAACATCGCCTACGACCTAGGCTTGTCTGCCTTAGAACATTATTTAAAATCTCGTGATGTTGATTAGCCTCCTGCGACTTTCCTATTGGACTTGGCACAGTGTGCTGACTATGAACTATTTCAAATGTGAAAATAACTTCTACCACCAGGTGAAGGGCATAGCAATGGGTTCTCCATTTGGCCCAAACTATGCAAACCTGTTGCAAGTTTGAGATGGACTTTGTTTATTCCTCTGAAAATGTCTTTAACCACTGTCAAATGTTGGTTCCGATATATTGATGATGTCTTCTTTATCTTTAGTGGTACAGTGGAACAACTTAACCAATTTCATGAATTCCTGAACTCTAGACTTGACTCCATACGATTTACATTGGAATATAACATGTCCTTTATATCATTTCTCGATGTTCAGGTCTCTAGATCTACGGGGCAGGTTTTACAGACGTCAGTATTTCGGAAACCCACAGACAGAAATAACTTTTTACACTCAAAAAGCTACCACCCTCCCTCTATGAAAAAAAGCCTCCCATATAGTCAATTTTTACGTATGAGGAGAATTTGTAGCATTGAAGTAGAATTCGAAGGTCAGGCCAACATTTTGTATGACCGTTTCATTTCCAAAGGCTATGATAAGATCAATCTGGATTCATGTTTGAATAAGGTACGCATCATAGAGCGAGAATCACTTTTCGAAAAGAAAGAAACCACTTCAGAAAACCGAATTGTCTTGTCTACGACTTTTTCACCCCTGTCGTCCGAGGTCAAGTCTATAGTGAAAAACATTGGCATATTCTATCTAGCGACTCAAAGATCAGCCAATCGTTCAAAAATACTCAATGTTTTGCCTATAAAAGGTTTCCAAACTTGAGAGATACGCTGGTGAGAGCAGACTCGCATACTCCGCCAACCAATTGGCTTACACATCTTGAACCTGGCAATTTCCCCTGCAGGGGTTGCGTTAATTGTAATGCAATGATCAAGGGTAATTCCTTCCTACACCCGCGGCAAGTCATTCTACGTGAGGGGGAGAATCAAACTTGCAGCACGACTTTTGTCGTCAGAGCAAATCGAGCCGGTACCTCGATTTGCTCCTTGAAATGCCCATGCGGATTTTGTTATGTTGGGAAAACATAAAGAGAATTGAGAGTAAGAATAAATTAACACTAAAGTAATATACGTAATCACGACATTAAATCATCTGTAGCAAGACATTTGGGTTGTGCACATGAGTAATGTGGAGCATATTGCTTATTGACGTATTAGGATACTATAGGAGAGGTGGCTGAAGTGGTCGTTGCATTACCGCCACAATCATTCTGTTTACATTTTTGAATTTTTGTTTAGCCTACTTGATTTGTCAACTTATTTAGTACAGTCTTAAGTACTGTGCCTTGTGTGCGAACATGTTGTGAATCTGTGCACCTGTTGATGTCATGTGACTCACTTGTAACCCTTGACCCTTATGATAAAAAGCATCCATTCTGGTGTTCACGCTACACACTGACGATGGCTTAGGCCAAAACCCGTCTGTGAATAAACTGGTCAAAATAAGCAATGAGACAAGCTTGAGAGTGCGGTTTTCTACTTTAAGACCATGTTAACAACCAGCAGGATGTGTTGTTGTGGTATGAGTATTTTGGATGGCTCCTTTTAACTCACCTGCCTACTCCATCATAGTCCCCCCCAAAGCCAATGATGCCAGCTCCAGCCACACTCCTTATATGGTCAAAATGATCTATGGACAGAATGATGAGACATTCATTGGATATTTTCAACAATACAACACAAGATTGTCTTAAGACAACAAACATGCAAATAAGCAATTATACTGCATCAGCAGACAGATACAATACTGTTGTACTGCGGACACTGTATAGATGCCCATCATTAAATATGTATTGTACTGTTCGAGTGTGCTGTTTATATTGGCATTGGCCACAGCTTTTCTTAGTGATCTGTTGATGTCAGCACCCAGCATTGGCTAGGTTCAAGGTGTCTACTATATGTGCTGTTGGCTGTGTTGCTCATCCTGTATTTGTACTGTTAGCTCATACACATACTTGGTATGTGGTACAGTGAATTATTATTAACCATGTGTGGGTCAAGATACAACACAAACCAACAAACTGTGGAACCAACACATCACAACATGAAAGAACACAAATTCAAACCCTAGCAATATAACATGGCATCTGGACAACATGGCAATGACACAAGATGTCAGCAACGACAACATCATGGAGATGATGGCAATCCTGTCATGTGAAAAAGGGAACGATTGAAGAGCTTTCTGTAACTGATCCCAGTCCCTGGCTGCAGGTAACTGAGAGGAAGAGCAGAACCTGAAGTGGAATGTGTGTGCAGACTGAAGGCTGATCAAAATGAGACACACTTAATTTAGGCCTAACATGGTTTTATTTCATGAAGTATTTTGTAACATCTTGTACGGTAATGAGTGACTTTGAGGGGTGTGGGCAATTGGTAGTAAATGTGTGTGTACATGTGCATGCAAAGCACCTTCTTCACCTACCTGATACGTTGGACAGATAAGCAGTTTTGCTGCAGGTCACATAGTCGTTGTAGAAGTTAATCATCACAATGCCCTGTTTATCTCTCTGGCAGAGTGACGAACAATAGAAATACATAACATTAAACCAGTAGAAATTAAAGTCTCTATCTGCCAAGATGAAAGGATTCTTTGAACAGACTTGGGTGTGTCAGTTGTAAATGTTATGTTCAATTGTTTTCTGGTTGTTACATGATGGCCCAAAAGGGTAATAAATGCATTGTTCCTTTGTCTTTTCCAGCCTTGTGTATAAGAAGAATCCCTCAGCATTCTGGGGTTAAAATTATATTTGATTTGCAAACATGGACTGGTTTCACTGACTTCTACATATGTATATATATATATTGTATATACTGTGGATATACTGACCTCTACAAACATCCCTGTCCCCCCAAACACACGCACAAACACTCTGGCCCACACTTGTCCCACTCACCACCCTTTTGAGGATGCGGTCTGGAACGTTTCTCTTGTGTGGACAGATAGTGTAGGCGGACGAATGGCTGAAGATGACAGGAGCCAGGGACATGTCCAGCACCTGGTCCATCACCTTCTCTGTCACATGGGCCAGGTCGATCAGCATCCCTAGACGGTTCATCTCCATGATCAGTTGCTGTCAGGGTCAAAGATCTCTGTGGTTATCATCATGGTCACCACTCATAGTTTATATTAAAGAAATATTGTGGATGAGATTAACTTTAGAAGAGAGCCCCCTTGTGTACAGAGAAACGACAAACCACATTCTGAAAGTGACCAGTATTTTTCTTTTGAAGTTCCAGTTTTGTAGTATTAAAAGGGTAGGGGTTTCATATGGGCCAAACAACCCAAACTATGCACTAGTATTAGTACTATATTTAATAACACCATAAATGAAATATAGCTGCATACAGCAATGGGGTGGCCAAGCAGGAGTTCTTGGAGTTATTTCCGCACTTTCTGCAATTCTACGGCTAATAATCAAGGGGAAGACTCGGTCCTGCTAGCCCCCATGTTGAGACAGCGTGCGAGGTGCAGAACCAAATGTTTAAAACTTGCCCGGAGTTGCTGAGAGCGAATTTGATTGAGGAAGATGCTGATGCACCCTGGTACCAGAGTCTAAATTAGCAGTCACTCTGTGATCACTATCTTGGTTGGAAAGTGCGGAAATAACTCCAAGAACTTCAATAAGTTCCTCTGCTTTACTCGCTACATGCTCTGGGTCAGCAGGTCCTCCACATCCTCAGCTAAGTCTAAAACGTCTCTCACCAACTCCCTAGAAAGTTCATGAAGATACTCCATCGTCTCTATCCAGGCACTCTACTTCAGGAAAGGCGGTGATGCTGAGGCAGAATCTAATTTACAGATTTTGAAGTTGCACAACATTTTTTGTGTGCTTTTTATTTAGAGCACAGGTTTAATCATTTCAAGGCAATTGTTAGATTTTGCCAGAAGAGTTAGGGCTTTTGTGAATGTAGTTTGATGATTTGGTTTTATGTTTAAAGTTCTGAGAAAATGGGTGAGAAAATGGGCTAAGGCACATTTCATGAAATGTGTCTTAGCAGTTGTGAAAACCCATCAGCATACATGGCTGCCAATGCAACAGGAGGTTGAAACTCAAGTCTTTCGCACATTAGATGTGGGGGCAGAGCGTCTCCCAGCCTACAGCACTAGTAGCTACTTTGAGCATGGGTTCTTTGGAACAACACGTTTGATGAGTAGCCCTGTCTACAGCTGAATAGCACATTATATTATATTATTCTATCTATATCATCCATAGGTATCAGACTTCAGCAGTGGTGCTAGTGGTGAAGATTTCCCACGTATTTGAGTTCCTGTTAAAATTCCCCAAAAGCAGAAGTTGTATTTGCACTGTGTGTGGGTGTGTTGTGTATGCAGCCAGCTGCATACACAACATAGGCCTACCTTGCCAAACGCAGACAGACCATCGTGTTGTGATGGCTCGGATCCTGTATCCACCAGCCAGTTATCTGCCCTGGTGATTAGGAAAGCACAAGAGAGTAGAGGGGAGAGGGAGAAGAGACGAGATAAGAGGAGAGGGAAGGATAGGATTGGGGCCCTGTCAGACTAGAGAGTTTGACAGTTAAAAGACATTTACTATTACTCCATAGCTGGTGCAGTACCTCCCCAGGAGTGTGTGCTTAAGGACTGAGGGGAATACACAAGGCTCCACCTGATACCCGATACTTGACAGTGAGTGATACTGGGACAGGACCAGGTGGAGATTATCTTGCAAAGATGCTGGAATCCCCCAGATTCCCAAAAGCAGAACAATCTCCTGGTGATGACTTGTCCATTGACCGGTTTGGTTTATGGGTTTATGGGTATATATGGGTGTTTATGAGGGGCATGAAGGCCATAATTCAAACTCGCCTCTCATACACACCATGGAAGACCTTTTGCCTTTCACAAACACTACTGAAATAAACTCACATTCACTACTGAACACCTCTCACGTATACTACTGAAAATAGACCTAACCTCTTACACACCCCTGTAGCACAGTCCACAGACAAAGCACGGTACCATCACACCTTCTCCTACCCCCGACAAGGAAAGGGTCTTCCACCTTTGTCCTTCTCCCAGAGGAGAAGCTTCAAAGCTTCTGGCCCAGCATGGGGTCAGATACAGAGGCCACACAGCCCACAGTATCAGACAAAGGATTTATAAGGAAGAACTTTCTTATGTGGATTTACAAACATATTCTCAAGGACTACATGGCTCATGGACACTATTTCAATGACAGTAGTTGATGTGTTATAATGTGTGTTTTTCTCATTTACTTAGAACGTTGTTTAATTGAGGTTTGATTATAACTTCCCTTCAAGTATAGTTAAGTCAGCCAATCTTGATATCAAAATGATTGTACCATACTAACAAAACCATTTACGAATGTTGTATTGTTATATTCGGAAGTTTGAGCATTCCATGGACAGTTGAAATAACGGAACTCAAAAGGTACAGCTACTTCACACCTAGGCAGATCTCAGGACGACGCCCAGGTGGGGGGAAACTGACCAATGAAAGAGGTCACCTTCACGGGGACCCCCCCTTGTTCTTTGGAGTATAAAACCCCCAAACGTACAATCACCCTCGCTTGTTCGTAGGATTAAACTGAAGTGCTCGCGACATTTCTAAACTATTCCTCTCAACCTGCAAATTCACTGAGCGCCCGGAACTTTGGCCAAAGATTCCGTTGTTCTATTTTCGTTGGACGATAACGAAACCATTGACTCTACCCTTCTTCAAACCGACAAAAGTAACTACGATTTGCAATATTTCTTACCTGTGACATATTGGCATGTTGTGATTGAATTGTTGATTGTATTTTACAAATGAGTTAGCTTAACCCTTGCTAAGTCAGTTGCCCTTGCTCGTCCATTGTTACCACAAAGGCCTACCTGTCCCTCTCTACCCCTCTCTCACTCTCTCTCCCTCCCCCCTTTACACGCGCTCTACACAGCCATTGTGTTGCTCGCCCTCATTTGCATCCAGCCACTGTACTACTCTGACTAACCCATAACTTATCTGGTATTTGTTCATTATAATTACATTCTCCTAAATAAATCATTGTGTATAATATCACTCACGTTATCTGATCTGCTCTACTTTCATAGAATTCACGACTTAATATTAGACTGATTATTACAAAGGCTATTATTTAAATATTATTCAATAAGGTTTCCTCTATCCCTTTAACAATAAGAGGTGGTGCCCCCCCCAAGAACTACATACTTTATTATAAATTAAGTATTGCTAATCTTAAACGAGCAAACCCCGCTACACCCCACTGAGAGTGAAACCTCTCACACAGACCAGTGAAAATGAAATATGTACAGAATTGTAGAGAGTGCAGTATTTTTTTTCAAACTTAACAGAAGTTTTTATATAGTATAATGTGTTTTATATTATATTGTAAAATAATGTATTATAATATATGTAGGCCTATTATATGTATACATATATATATATTATAATATAATTTCAGTTATATAATAACAGTTGATTGCCTAATATATTTGAAATACATTACATTTTTAATATATAGCTATGTATCCACACAAAATCATTGACATTTCATTCAAATGCACATCAAGATTACTGATAATTTATTTTAAGGGATTATAACACAAAATGATCAGTTGTTAAAATGTTATCACTGTTCGCATCTACTGTAATGTAAACAGTACAGTAAACTTATGTGCACACAAAGTATGAAGCATATCCATAAAATTGTCTTATCTTGCTTAGTAAATTGTCCCATAATTAGTTGTGTGTGAGAGGTTACATTTTCAGTTGTACTTGTGAGAGGTTACATTTTCAGTTGTACTTGTGAGAGGTTACATTTTCAGTTGTGCGTGTGAGAGGTTACTTTCAGTAAAGAATGTGAGAGGTTACTTTCAATTGTATGTGTGTGTATTTCAGTAGTGTGTGTGAAAGGCAAAAGGTCTTCAATGGTGTGTATGAGAGGCGAGTTTGAATTATGGCCTACACGGCCCCTGCTGAATCAGCCACGGCTGATTTAAGACAACTGGTTATGATTTGTTTAATGTTCACAGAGCATCTGTGAGTGGAACCCCTTTCACATATGTTGAGAACACAAATTATGGTACACTATCACATGTAAACATATGTGAACTTCTCTGCTGTAGAGTCTGGGTGCTGCCAGGAGTTGTCTCACCAGGGTGTGTTGCAGCTGTGTGTTAGGGTGAGGTAGCGCGCCCCTAGCTGGTACATGGTCCTCAGGGTGCCCAGGCTGCTGTCCAGTGAGTGCCCTCCCTCAACCCCAATCAGACTGGCCGTTTTGTTCTGAGCAAACGCCTCCACGATATCTGGAAGACGTTTAAGAGAATCATGGACATTCATTTAATTATCTGTGTTGTTGTAAAAAGAGGCATTGAAGTCACTGTAGAACTAAAACTAAGGGGTCAGACTGTGAAGCAAGTTTCTGTCAGAAGTCTCGGATGCCATTTAAAGATGACATGACATGAAAACTTCACTTTAGGAGGTTATTTAACATTAATATGAGTTCCTCTAGCCTGCCTTTGGTCCCCCAGTGGCTAGAATTTTCGATAGGTGTAAACCAAGCTCTGGGTGTTCTTCTCCGCCTTTGAGAAAATGAAGGCTCAATTGCTCTGTTTGAAAATCTCCTCTTTGTGACGTCACAAGGAGGAAGGTTACCTCCCCTCTCTCTGCTTTGCCCGCCCAGAGAATCTGGCCCGCCCATAAGAAACTGAGCTACAACCGTGCAAGTGTTTTTATCCTTGAGAGACATCATGGCTTGCAAACTTACGAAGCATTACATTTGCTCAGTTTGGATGTACATAGGAAAACAAAAATCTTTTTACAGTTCCTTCATCAGAGCCTCTGTCCCAGTGTCTTAATTTTATTTTCTCTGGAAATGCCTACACAACTTCTGTTGTAGTCGCATTTGTTGTTTGTTGTGTCTGCGCCAAACACTTCAGCCACGACTGGTTCTTCAATTTGAGCTAATTCAAAACTGGCCTTGCTGAAATTAAATTCTGGATCAGTACTAACTCTCCTTCCTCCATCTACTAACCTCGGACAAGTTAACTAACGCTATATAATTTTGTAGCTTTACTGTATATGGTTACCTAGCTTGCTACCCTTAGAATGTGGCTGTAACATTAGCTCTGCAGCTAACAGCTGAGTTACTGTCGCTAATGGAAAGGTAGATAGCATCAAGTATGTGTGTGAATACACATGCTGTAACGTGAGTGTTGTACACTTCTTTGTTATTTGGATAACCGTTCTGCTGTTGGTGTTATGGCGCGCGCGATATCCGCCTTTTCCCCTCATTGAAATGACTGAATGTGTACCTCTGCAAACCAGGGTTATCAGATGAGAATGGGCAAATTCGAGGCATCTTACAGCAACTGGTCTACAGCCATTGCGATACATCCATTGTAAACATTAGCGCATGGTGCCGCCCATCCGCTCCTCATTAGCATTTAAAGCTACAGACACCAAAACAGCGCGTTCTGAGGAAAGCTCCTTGTGGGACTGCTAGTTGTGGCTGTAACTCTGCACCAAGGCTGAATTTCGGGAAAGAGACTTCTGATACAGTATTAGGGGACCACTAAGGCCTATATAAAAGCATCCAAAAACAGCATGTCGTGTCACCTTTAAGACAGATACTGTCACAGAACAATGTATTCAGTAACGGAATGTTTAGTTAACCATCCTGCTGTGGGGTTGTCAGTATTACCTTGACTGCTGGCAGCAAACATGAAGACCTCTGGATATTTCTGACACATCCTGTGGACCACGTCAATCTGTTCCAGAGTCTGCCTGACAGCATCCTTGTACTGGCTCTCACATGGAACATATGCTGACCAAAACTACAGCAGGACAACATGCAGTTTGTGGGAAAATGTGGGAAAATGCGGTTTATTCAGTGTTACAATCACATTATACATCACGTGTTACAATCACATGACCCTTCTCACATGATCCTTGTTGAGTGTGTGTATGTGTGTGTGTCTGTACCTGTGCTCCCAGTCTTCCTTCCCTGATCTTGGGGATGTTGGTGTGTGTGTTGTTGAGTGTATACAAGTCCACATTGCTGAGCTGATTATTGAACTTCATCCTGAGCTGCCAAGGCAGGTCATTGTGTCTGTGGTACATACAACTGGTTATTGACTGTACTGTCCTCTTCCTACCCTAATCCAACAAATAAAAACATATCCTCCCCCAACACACACACAAATACACACACACAGTTGCATGGCTAATCTTGTGGGAACTAAAATGTGTTTCCATTCTAAATCTGTTTTCCTTAACTCCGACCCTTAACCCTAGCCCTAACCTTATCCCTGACGGTAACCCTATTCCAACCTCAACTCAAAAACCGGACCTTAAATCAAATTCTAAACCTAACCATAGCTCCTAACGACAACCCTAAAACTATCCCCAACCCTCAATGTAATTGTAAAAAAATAAATCCACTTAAAGTAGCACTTCAACTTGTGAGGACCGATAAAATGTCCCCACTAGTTCTCAGTTTTACTATTGGAGCAGGAACTGTGCCCCACAAGGATAGTTAAACAAGGCCAAACACACACAGATACACATGCCACAGAAACGGTAGTTAAAAGTTATCTATCTACATTTTGTGCCAAAGCGACAAGAAAATATCAGAGAACATAGAAGACACAAACAGCAACAGACTATCTGTAACAAAACATCTACAGTACTGCTCGGACCACTAAATGTGGTCTGAGGGTAATGTTTGGGCTTTTGAAGCTGCAGGTCGGACACTGACTTACCCATCGATGAGTGGTGTTTCTGACATCAGTCTCAGAGCATGGGTCATGTGTGTGTCCTGAGCCCCTGCCACGGAAAGAACATAGGACATCAAACACAAAACGACCCTCCAACCAGCACTGTCCCCCAGCAACATGACTATCTCTCTGCTTTTATCCCCTCAGTCTCTGTCCACCTCCTTTATGTTGTTCTGGATCCCTCTTTGTTTTCTCTTGTGTGTTGAAACACAGCAGAGCTTGCCAGGCCAAGAGATCCTGCACTCAGCCTTAGGAGGCTCTGCCAGATATTATGTCTGCAGCTGGCTCCAAGCACATCCCTTTATCCTGGCTAGGTCTTCCTCAAGGATCTCAGTGTTCCTTAAAGTCCTTGAACCTTATTTGCACCAAATCTTTATTCTTTCTCTCTATCTCTCCCTCAATCTGTCTCTCTCTATCTCTACCTAGTTTCAGCCAACAAATACAGAAGTGCTTGTCCTACAAAGTCACTTCTCGTCATGTCTTGTCATAAACCCATAACCGACTATAGTTAATGTGTAATGTTGGGCTTGCTAAGTGTTGAAAGACGAGTGACACAATTCAGGATATTTACTTTCTTTACTCTGGAACTTGTGAAGACATTACAGGCAACGTGGGTCATGCTCGTCATTCATATTCCTTCTGACTATACGCATGCACAGTGCCTAGTTATAGGAATTCAAACTGATCATTACTTAAACAAGATGAACAATCGGAAAATGTGTCCAAACTTTTGACTGGTACTGTATGTTCTACACTAAGTGACTGTCCAGTGTACTGACAGAGTACCATATGTGTTAATATTTTAGCATCGCTCCAAAATAGGGAGGGCGTGAGCTCTGTCATAAAATACATGAGAAATTATGACTTTGGGTGTAGTTCTATGAAGTCAGATATCTGGCAAGACATGGTCTCAGGCCAGTCATTATCATCCGCCGCTATAGACATCCGTCATGATAAAGATGAAAAATCTTATCAAACATAAGAAAATTCATTTATTTTTATTTGTTTGACAAGAAGATATTATCTTCTTAAGATCTTTTATGAGCAGTGGTGTCAAAGTTCAAGTTCAGAAGGTTTAAGTACCACTATGTCTTTCTCCAAACCACTGAACAATATGATTCTAATCACCTAGATCTACTGATAAGCACAGGTCTTAGAGGATATTGGTGTCATCAACTAGCTAAATACATGGCTGGCAAAAAAACATTGAGTGGTACCAACTTTCTGAACTGGAACCATAAAAACAGCTGCTTTTGTGGCAATCCATTCTCAGGCCACTGTTTTCACACTGTTCACCAAGCTTCAGCTAACACATTGAGTAGGAGTGATAATTATAGATCAACAGGTTTTATGTTCCTCTCCCTCTCCAGGCCATAGAATCATAGATCATAATTAGCTGCAACACATATGGTTCAGTTTCACCCAGCATGTGTTCACAGAAAAAGTTGCATTTTCTAAGTGTGTCTTAGAAGTGTCATCAGGCCATCAGTGATAAGGACCATATGTGACACGGTCCAGTTGTGGACGTTATATTATTATTATTATATTACCCGCAGTAGGCTACAAATGCATACTTGCCAGTCCACTCTGTCTGAAATTTGCGATTTTCGGAATCAACTTTTCGCTTTTTGTCGGGTTTATACGGTGGCCGACATGTGCAAACGTGCTGCAAATTAAAAACACACATGCAAATAGACAAAACACGAGCAAATTAAGAAAACATCTTCATTAATTTGACAACACATGCGCAGCATTCAGCAAATTCGCTGCTACACACAACACAACCAAACACATCAACGTGCTACAAATAGACGAAACCACGCAAACCAAAAACGCTGCATCCAGTTTTCAGTGGAACAGCTTGATTTTCGGCCCCACGGAGCGAAAGAGAGAGCATATGAGAAGTTTGGACCAACATCGAAGTAAAGAGGCGACATACAAAAGGTTAGTATTCATTTTTACATGTGGCCCTCCTCTTTTACAGTTTTTCAAAAGAGCAACTTTGATTTTGGTCCCATTTTCAAAACAAACTTCTCATATGTTCTCTCTCTCTCTCGCTCCGTGGGGCCGAAAATCAAGCGGTTCCATTTAGCGCTCCCCCTAGAGGCCTGGAGAACTTCCGTTGTGAAAACTGGATGCAGCGTTTTTGGTTTGCGTGCTTTCGTTTTTGCAATGCGTTTATGTAGTAGTGATGGGAAGTTCGGATCATTTTACTGATTCGGTTCTTTGAATCTCGTTCAGTAAAATGAACTATCTTTTTTCGAGTCATTCGTTCATTTCAAGGGGGGGGGGGGGGGGGGGGTATCCGTCCACTGCAAACACGTATCATATTCTCATGTAGGTTAGTGCATGACATGTGCACCAGCAGATACTATTTTAAGAGAAATTCCTGCATTAAAATAATGTATCATGACAGTTTGTATGATTTGGTCATTTATTATCACACAAGCATTTAATTATCACAGCAAACAATTACACTGCACTAAACTGTAAGTGTAAATAAAGTGAAAATAACAAAACCAGTCAGTATGATGACTTGAGCGAATATCATTCACGTCTTACTAAAACAGCGGCCAGGCGAAAGGGAATGAGGAAACAGTTTCCTCTGCTAAAAAATACAAGGATCCAAAGACTCGTAGAAAGACCGAGTCGGGAAATGAACGAATCGTTTGTTTCCTCTAGCTACCAGTACAGAGCCTATGCAGGTCACGTGAAAAATGATCCAAAGACTTGTACCCGAAGACCGAGTCGGGAAATGAAAAAATCATTTATGTTTACTTGGACGAGCCTATGCAACAGGCCCGATGCGCGGCCACGAGAAAATGAACGAATCACTCTTTGAGAGGACTCGTTACTCCCGAGTCCTTGTAAGGATTCGTTCAAAATGAACGAATCGTTCACGAACGACACATCACAATTATGTAGGCCTACTGCAGCGTTTTTGGTTTGCGTGCTTTCGTTTTTGCAACGCGTTTATGTATTTGCAGCGCGTTTATGTATTTGGTTGTTGGTGTTGTGTGTATTTGCAGCCTGTTTGCTGAATGCTGCGCATGTATTGTCAAATTCATTAAGATGTTTTCTTAACCCTTGTGTTATCTTCGGGTCATTCTGACCCATCAGTCATTGTGACCCACCGTTGTATTGCGACAACTTTACCGCATACAAAAACAAAGTGAAGCATTTTCTTTTAACCGGTGGGCTGTCTCAGACCCCCCACATTGCGAAGGTTAAAAGAAAATTATTTTTATTTGTTTTTGTATTGGGTAAAATTGGGTAAACACAACGATGGTTCGTTATGAACCTTTGGGTCATGTGACCCGAAGACAGCACGAGGGTTAATTTGCTTGTGTTTAGTCTATTTGCATGTGTTTTCTTAATTTGCAGCGCGTTTGCACATGTCGGCCAGAGCACGCCATGATTTTCGCTAAGGAAAAAACAGGTACCGTTAACAAATCGATTAGCCTGCGTTGTTGCGAATGACACACACCCACAGAGGTTGTGGCTAGGGTTGCCAACCGTCCCAAATTGTCCGGGACATCCCAAATTATGGGTGATTTTGATTTGTCCCGTCGGGACAGCTCCAGTACCGTATTCCAATCACAGCCTCGCCGGCCAATAATAGGCTACTGTTAATGTGCCAAAACTCACGAAAACGTTGCTATGGGACACGGTTGTTGCTTGTTGGTGACAATGGTTGGTTTAGGCCTAAAACTTTTCAGTGTCTGTGGCATATGGTTAGAGTCTAATGCTATTTCAAGAAAACAACATGAAATTTTAGAGAAACTTGTAATAATTGTCTTGACTATTACTATGAACAATACATCCAAGTAAAGTAGTGGTTTGCCAAAATTACACTGAAATGAGTAGGTTTATGGTATGGCTAATGAAACCTTGCAATTTCCTTTATTGTTGGGCAGCTGTTGGCGCAGGTGCATAGAAAATGTTCGTCATTTGGGGTTGAGGAAGTTGGCAACCCTAGTTGTGGCCAACGTTGAGTGAGTTGTCATGGTGATTACAGTTATTACAGCTCCTCATTGGACCTTTGGATTGGACACGGAAGATAGAAACCACATCTAGTAGGAACAAAATATAGGCTATAAAGCGAAATCACCCACCAATGACTAAATAAGAATGTTGATTTTGGCTTCGGTCCAAATTGTATTGTGTCCGGGTCCGGATCCGCAACGGAGTCCGCCTATTGAGTTCCCCCGCACTACTGCATCCTCTGTATTATCCTTACAACCACACATGAACATCACCGTTGTGACTTCATTTGTTCCATGACCTCCACACAGCACACCACTTCCTTTTCAGAGACTTCCCTTCGCTTATTTAAGGCTGCTGTGGTACAAACTCTCTTCTTTCTGACAGGAAGCCTACTAGACATGGCCCGTCTGGATGTGACTGAGACTGTCCAGGGTGTCTTCTTCCCTGGACACCTGCACACCCAGGACTCCCTGCAGCAGGCCCGGAGCTTTCACTTCCAGGATTCGGACACACTCATCGTCACTTACCCAAAGTCAGGTAAGAAGAGTAAAGCTCACCACTCTTTCAAAACAAAACAGCCCACAACACAGTGGTGCTGCTAGGTTAGTCGGTCTGTGTGTGTGTGTGTGTGTCTGTGTATCTGTCTCACTGAGAATCTATGACAGGCACCACGTGGATGCAGGAAGTGGTTACCCTAGTAAGTAGGCGAGGAGATCCCCAGAAGTCCCAGACTGTGCCTAACTGGGAGCGGGCGCCCTGGCTGGAGCAGTACTACAGCAGCCAGGTGCTGGGGGCCTCCCAGGGCCCACGTCTTCTCACCACACACCTGCCATACAGCTTTCTGGGAAACGCGTTGCAGGGCTCCAAAGCCAAGGTCAGTCTCCTGTGAGCTATGCATCTTTATGTTTCAGTCTCTGCTCTGGTGATGCTATGGAGACCAAAAGTGCATTTGTAACGTTAGCTGTCAGTTGTACTGGAACTGAAATACAATATGCAGATGGCTTGGGTATTACTGACCTACAGAACCGTTTTTCAATCAAGTTTATCGCTCAGAGTTTCTTTCAAATGATGATATTTCAGTTCACTACATGACTGATGTGAAGAATTAGGATGAAACTATGCGAAAGGGAGTTTTTGAGAAACAAAAGAGACGGAACCCATTGGTAGTCTGTCAGTTAGTATCTCATGACAGCAATGAGTAACTGTGCAAACTGTCGCTGTCATTTCTTCATTCCTCTTTCAGGTGATCTATGTGAGCAGGAACCCCAAAGATGTAGCAGTCTCTTTCTACCACTTCCACAAGATGGCTAACTTCCTCCCTCAGCCTGGTTCCTTTAAAGACTTCCTGGACAGGTTTCTGGAAGGCACAGGTAAGATGAAATGACTGTCTGCAATTTGTGATGGAAATCTGAGAATCAAGAAACTGAAGAAGTCTCTTACTGCACCCTAATGCTGTGAAAGTACCAAGTCAATGAAGTCAGTTTCCAAATACAAGTTCAAGACAAAATACAAAGTATTTATTACATCTATATAAGGTGCAGGTGTCTGATACACTCAAGCTGAGCCTCTCAGAGGACTGGACAAAGAAGACAGGAATGAAGGGCAGTTAAATAGTATCACAATATGTTTTTTTTTACTCTCACTAGAAACGTCAGGTGGGTGACAATCAACATAGCCTACGCAAGCACAGGGAGAAGCTCCGCATTCAAGGTGCTAGATAATTTTTGTTTAGTTTTTAGATAGTGCTCCTCGAAATACCCTTGACGTTCCATGTTCTCATGAGCTAATATAGCAGGGTATAGATCAAACATTGTTTATTATATTCAGCACATTCAAAACAGTATAAAAGTAATATAGAAATCATTATTTGTAATCTTTATTATTGTTAATTGATCAGTGTTTAATGACAGACCTCTTCAAAACCCCAAAGCTGTGAAAATGTATTTTATAGAAGTATTTATTGAATAAAGCTTTCTTCAGAAACACACAGAGTACACAGTCTGCCAGAGTCTGATAAAGAACCCTCTCAAGGACAGGCCTGTTATACATGGAGAAAGCACTGCAGCCACCTGCACACAACAGGCTCTTGTTCATATTATCAGAACACAAGGTTACAGCTTTCTCATTAACTAATTAGACAGTCTTATTAATGTAACAATTTCGATCACAAATTACATACAGATCTAGTAGATCAAATGTCATGTAAACAATGCCCAACAATGTCTTATCTCACGCAAATGTTTTTACAGTTCACTACGGATCTTGGTTTGATCATGTGAAAGGCTGGACCAGTCAAGTCGACCTTGTGGAAAATTTCCTTTATATCTCCTATGAAGAGATGTGGCTGGTAGGACGACTCATCCAGATCAAACTGCTTCTACTGTTGCCATTAACCACACAATAGCAATAGACAGCATGACACCAATTTACAATATGCATAAAGTAGTATTGTATTGTGTTCCATTTCCATAGAGTATCAATGGAACACAAGGCAAAATACAGTAGAGATATGTTGACATCCTATACATTGATACTACATTGATCAGACGTCTCTGTTGACGTGCACTGTGTTCATTATATCATAGCATAGCATATAGGGCCCCTAGTGTCTCTTGTTGTCACTATTTATACCATAACACAATTTTCAAGTAATATTCTTGTGAATTTAAAGAAACTGCACCTTTTAATTATTCCCTTAGGACCTGCGAGGGTCCATAGAGAAGGTGAGCACTTTCCTGCAGCGGCCCCTAGTGGACGAGGAGCTGAAACGCTGCCTCTGTCACTGCAGCTTCAGCAGCATGAAGGAGAACCGTATGGTGAACTATACCCTGGTCCCTCAGGACATCATGGACCACAGCAAGGGAACCTTCATGAGGAAAGGTAAAGTTGTCTTGTAAAAGGTCCCATTACCTGAATATTTGTTTGTTGTCCCTCCCCTCCCCCCAACTCTACCATACCCTACCCTACTCTACACTTTCCTCCCCTAACTCTACACTACCATACCCTACCATTCTTTTCCCTACCCTACCTCATTCTGCTGTGTATGCCATGTGATTTTGTGAACAGGTCAAATTGGAGACTGGAGAAACACCTTCTCAGAGGAGCAGAACTGTCACTTTGACGCGGTTTTCAGCACCAAGATGAAGGACTGTCATCTGAACTTTGTGTGGGAGGGGCCTGTGAAGGAAGGTGTTTCCTTACGAGAGGAGATGTTCTGAGGATGAAAAGCCCCTGGAGACAGCAATGCCAGCTGTCCTCCACTCAGCCTACTACCTGGTCTCATCCAGA
Organism: Osmerus eperlanus; assembly: GCF_963692335.1. Classification (NCBI taxonomy): domain Eukaryota; kingdom Metazoa; phylum Chordata; class Actinopteri; order Osmeriformes; family Osmeridae; genus Osmerus; species Osmerus eperlanus. The sequence goes on along the minus strand of NC_085027.1, from coordinate 16,796,306 downwards.
TCACATGGACATTACGAGGGGAGCCTGATGTAATACAGCTGAGGGGTTACTGCCCTTCATCTCTTCTTTACTACAGCTGCTGCATTTCTCAGAGAAACTTTCACTGATTGCCTTAGTTTCCCTTAGTTTTTTCAAATTAATTCGTTTTTAAAAAGGATGATTTGTTATTTGTAATACCCAGACCCAAAGCAACTACTTTCTTATTTCTGAAAATCACAACCTTTCAAACCATTAAAGAAACGTTTTTATTAATGTAAACATAATGAGTGTCTTGAAAGTATATTTGCACACTCCTCATATGACTTGCTGTGTATGTCTCTCTAGTGGCAGATCTATTTCATGTCTGTATTCCTACATCCAAATATGTGGGAGGAATTTAGTTTTCCCTCTCCTCCATCTTTCCTCCAGAATGTACCTTCAGTCATGAATAAATCATGGCAGATCCATAAGATCCCTACCCTTCACTCTTTTCATTCAACACCCCACTCCCCATAACAACACCCCTTCAGTCACCCTTAACTATGCTAATGTATATGTGAATTAAGCACCAGCACCACATTATCAGCTTGCTGACGCACAGATCTTCCTGTGAGTGACAGCATAGAGCGCTGATAAATGAGTTTTTTAAAAGGAAAGCATATCCATTAAAACAGCCCCATGTTATGTCACCCGAGATGGCATGGTCGTCTCACTCTCCTAATGAACCCATCTATTTTCTCCAAGGGGCATGTAGAAACTAATACTAATGAGGGGAAAAGTGAACCTAAGGATAATGTTAGTTAACCATTTACTAATATGGTTTTGCGGTGTGTTTTAAATTACAAATCAATTTACCTACTTATTTTATTTAATGAGACAACTCCAGTTTTTAGCTTAGCTTTTTGAGGACATAATTCAGTGCATGAGAAACAAACTCAAGCTATCCTGCACTTCTTAAGCACAATTATCATGCAATGTACCACCTTCATCTCCATTTGAAGTGATAAAAAGGCATTGGGTTGTCAAAGTTATGCGAAAATGCTTTAACCTTTCTCTCCTGTCATTTCCCCATGAATAACTCATCTTAAAGGTCAGGGTACTCAAGTCAGGTGAACCCCAGACAGACTCTAAAGACCACCTCCTGACATACACCTATAACACATATTGCTGTGTGTCTGTGTGTTTCTGCACATGTTTATTTCAGCAGCAGTTACAAAGAAAATGGTGCTTCAACAAAAAGGTAGCAGGGAAGAAATCTTTCTCTGATAACAAGTAGTTCCTGTTTACGATTTTAAAGGGCTTGCATGCAGCACCTGTGCTTCCAGGGGCGAAGCCACAGGGGATCTGTTCACAGGTAACAGGCAAATAGGAAGGCAGGCATGCAGGCTGGCAGGAGTAGAACGAGAAGAATCTAGTGAAAAGATTTGTGTTTGTGTTATGATACAGCTCCATTCATTTAGAGAGTGAATCAATTCAGTTCAGCCTAGGCAACCTTTATGATCAGACTGTTCTGCACCCTCTTTCAAGAGCTTGTTTCATGAATTGAACAGCTGAAGCCTGCAACTCTGGTTAAAGGTGCTACCTCTCTCATAGAGGACAACATTATTTGGGATGTCCACAGCAGACAGAGCCTAATGACAGAGACAGACAGTGAAGATTTCTGCTCATCACTTCTTCAATCTGCTGTGATTTTGAAGAGTCCGGAGACTCCACAGTTTGTAAGCTTTCTGTTTGAGTTGCTTGAAGGTATCTTAGGTAGCCTTTCTCATAAAATGTACTTGTATTTCTTTTTGTTTAATCTCACGTGCACAGCAGCAAAAAGACAACTATGAACTCACAGAGACATGGGGACAGGGCTGCTGCTCCCACAGATAACTGTTTGTGTGTGTGTGTGTGTGTGTGTGTGTGTGTGTGTAAGGGTCAGGGAAACTGAGTGACATGGGGCTTAGGGTTGTTTAGCCAACACATCACTCTTTCATCCACCCTGCCCTCACTGTATCATGGGTAATGACCCAGGGTGTATTTCCATGCTTCAGCACACAGTGTTTAAGATCAGGGGGCGATAGATATGGAGTGAGAGACTAAGTGGAAGAGGAAGTAAGAGAAAGGAAGAAGCCAGATAGATGTTACTAGAGCTAGTAAGAAAATGGAGCTGTGTTACTGAAGCGAGAGAGAAAGAGATGTCCAATGGCCCTGACTTAAAGACTGAAGGGTCATTGTCAAAGTAGTGTGATGTAAAAGCTCTTGGGGGAGGAAGGGGGTAGATGCAGAGAGAGGGAGACATGGAGAAGAAGAGAGGGACCATGAGGAAACATGGAAGACACTGGATAAGTGGAGAAGCAGTGTGTGGAAAGGAGGAGAGCCGAATCTGAGAAGGTGGGATGGAGGGAGGGATCAAGAAGTATATGTTTAGTCAGCGAGAGAGAGGCTGACACTGATCTATAAAGTCATCTGAGCCCAATTGAACCAGACACAGTTCCTTTCAAGGACTTGAAAGGAGAACAGAGGAGGAGAAAGTAGAAGAGAGGATAAGAGAAGGGAAGGAGACTGGGAAAGATAGAAGGATATGAGGGTCTATTGGTCAGGTGGCCTTAACCGGTAGGTGTGACAGCCATGGCATTTGCATGGCATTTAATCCCTGTCCACTCCTTTTTTATACAATGACCGTCGCTGGTGGTATCAGGGCCTGTTAAAGCACTTCAAGAAGATGCCTGGTGCAGAGAATAGACTGCATCACTACCCACTGGCACACACATAAACATTCACACACAGAAAGTGTGCATCATTTAACAGATATACTGTTATATACTGTATATAATATTCTTATTAGGTGCAGGTCTTCGGCATTCAGTAACTGAGACGGATGGCAGGTCACAAGGGTGTGTGAGTGACAGAATGTGTGTCTGTTTGTGTGGCAGTGAAATCCATTTCACAGGTCTATTTCCCAACACATCAGTAAATATATATTTCAGTGACAGATAAATACACACACACTCACACATACACACACCTGCACACACACACACACACAGATTCTGGGTGCTAGAAGACAGCTGTGTGAGAGTTTGATTTAGGGGACCGTTCAGCTTTAAGGTTCTGATGGAGCAGTGTGGGCACAGAGAGAGATATACAGAGTGTGTGTGTGAGAGAGACAGGGAGACAGAGAGACAGAAAGATAAATGGACAGAGAGAGGGGGGAGAGAGAGAGCAAGAGAGAGCTGTCAGTCAGTACAGCTCAGCCTAGGTAGTTAGAGTCTACCTTGTCAAAGTTGCTAAACTGCTAGTTATTATGCTGTGACTTCAAAGCCAGAGGCCTTGGCACTTTACAGCCCTGATGAATGTTTAGACTGGCAGACTTGGGCTACTGCTCATGTGTTGAAGCAGTCACTTGAAATGCAACCACAGATTTCTGAAGGTATTCTGATCTGAATTGCCTGAAAATCACTGAATTTTGGTCATGCATAGTTGGTGTGAAAGCTGAGATATCTGCTGGAAATGACTTTCCTTCTTATTTTAGTTATGTGTGTGTCCATTATGTTTTTTTTTACCCCAGACATGCTAGATATATTTTATACATCCATCCATTCTCTCTCTCTTTCAAACCTTCGAAGAGAAAGCATCTAAAATGTTTCACGTTACAGTCTAGGCAGTACAAACTAGAGTTAATATTGAATAGTGTTTGTCTGACTGGGATTAAAATGGATGCTCTACTCTAAAGTATCAAGCATCAAGGATGTGGTTGCAGGTGTACAGAGTGAGAGACTATGTCAGAGCAAAGAGCTTTTCATTCACAGTCAATGTCTGTATACTGACTGTACCACTGAAGGTAATGGTGTTTGTTAAGCCCACAGGGATTTGATAAGGTACCTGTAAATATTAGAGACAGATATGGTGGATGATGAAAAGAAATACACAACAGTAGGCCAGTCTGAACTGGAAATTCTACACTGAGATAAGAAACAGCACAAAGGCTAATAGCCTGATTATTTTAGGCTCATTCGCATGTTCCTCACTTTTCCGCACCTCTATTATTTACCAATGAGAACAAAGTTCCTGTGTTATCAGGTAGATCATGTTCACTGGTGCTGAGAGACATACCACATAGGCATCCATTGTACACACTTTAGTAATCCATACATTACTGTAAAGCTGTTCTACTCATCCTACGGTTGCATCACGTCCCCACTCCTGCAAGGCTGAATTTAACTGGAAAATCAATTTATATCTTGCTCCATATGACTTGAAGATATTTTTGCTGGCATGATAACATGCAACGCAAATCACTGTGTATGCCTATAATTTTGGAGCACTTTGACAAGGCCTCTACTTTACTTACCTCCTAAAAGGGATGGGTTCAGTGGTTCTCAGGGCATGATTGACAGTGCAAAAGGTTGAGAGTCAGAAAAAAGTATGGAGAGCTTTGTAAAGTAAGAGATGGGAAGAGATTAATAATATTTCATCTTCCTGCATTATTGGTGATAACCAATATCTCCATAGTAAGTCATTTTTTTCATTGAATGATCAATATTTCTGAAATGTGAAACTATTAGTATCATTGTGGAACTGTAATCACTTTCTCAGCTGTAGTTATCAGCAAAGTGACAAAGATTCCCTGAAGAAACAGACAGTCAGTTTTCCAGCACTTCCTTGTGTCTACACTGAAGCCAAACACTGTCGAAAGTATTGGAATTTGAGGCAAGTTGACCACATCCAGGCAGTAGGAAAGGATATTTCTGATCGGAATGGAACCTTTTAGAACTGCTGCAGCAAGGACAGGGCAGAACCACATAGGATTCCTTTAGGAGTAGTAATGAAAGTTAAGTCTGTCCACTATTTTGTTTCATTTTGCTTTACTGTCTGTTAAATCATGTCAAAGAACAAACTTCATTATTTAACATTATTTAAGTGAATAAAAAATCTGCCCCATTTCTATATATGTGGACGGTTCGATTAGAAATTCAGACAGTCGATGCACAGATTTTGTGATGAGTTTTCCTGGGTCAGATGGCACACCATCTGAAACATCACTCAGAAACGTGCTCCAGTCCATCCCATGCATGCAGACTGCTGCCCACTGACAGACCCAACAGCTCTCCCAAGATCTCTCCCAACCCTGCTGCCACTTCTGCTCTGGTATCTCCTCTGGAACAGCCTGAGGAGCAGGGTGTCTCATCTTAACAAGGATTTTATATTAGAGGGAGTTGTTTTCAAAATAATTTTCTGCCATTTCACATCATATTGGGAACAGAGCAAAGTAAAGCCAAATTGCCTTCACAACATTACTTACAGGAAAACTTACAGGACTGACATCACGCACCTGTGTCCATGTATGTCATGGGTGAAATGAATCACAAAAAAGAAACACCACTTTTGCATTATACGTGTGCTGTGTGGGTTATCGTGGTCGGTGACACAGGTGGTGGTGGCTCTATCTATTGTTGCTGTTTGAAAGGGAAGAGAGAGAGAGCGACAGAGTGACAGAGAGAAGCAGTTAGTTTCCCAGAGATTAGAGCCTTGGAGAAAACACACAAATACACACACATACATGCACAAGCAAGCATGAGAGAGAGAGAAAGAGTCAAAGATCCGACCATAAGAAAACACGAGGATCATGATGAGAGAAACTGGACAGGAAATGAAGCAAGGTTTTCAATCAGGCCTCTTGCATCAGTCCACATCACATACAGCCAACCACAACATCAACTCAACCTCACGTATAATGACACATGAGAATCAGGGGCTATGCCAGGGATAGAGCCGGTCTCAGGGTTAGACCTCTGTTTAACTCTGAACTCTAGCGGCAATAAACCACTGAGACATGTGACATGTTGTGTGTTTATCAGGCATTATGTTTTGCTGAACTTAAAACAAAAGCGAATTCAGTGTCTAAATGACGGACGGGATGAAAAAAGCCTGGTGCTGCAGCCCCCTACCGCCCCCGCCTCCTTACATAACTGCCCCAGTGCTGCAGGACGGGGGTGGGGGGAGGGGGGATGGGGGAGGGGGGAGGGGCGGGGGATTGGACTGGCCTGGGTGCTGCTCTCTGAGACAGGCTTCCAGTGAGTAACCACCCCTGACAGGGGTATTAATATTTCAGACACACCAGAGGTGCACCAGACCCCCCTGCCATCAGCCACTAAAAAAAGACATTTCCATCCAACACGATATTCGTGTTTCAGTTGGAAACTACTAAGAATAGTGTTGAGTCACTGTAATGGTGTAATAGGAATGTCTGTTGCAGGAATACGGTTGTCTGAATGTACATGTCATAAGAAGTACATTTCTTTCAAGCACAAATCCCAGGACCAGATACCACACAGGATATCAAGCATGATAAAAAAATGTTTTATGGCCATTTAGCCATGGTATAAGTCAACAATGATTTATGAGTGTTAGTGGCCTACATTGTTACATCAGCAAGTAAACGTTGTCAGACTGCACATACACACGAACAAACACCCACATGCACGCACACACACGCACACACACAAAAACACACACACACACACACACACACAGACAAGCACCACCCATCAATAAACAAAAGCAGGATGTTGTGCTTTGAAACAAGAACATGTGGCCACAGAAGACAGCTGAGAGCTTCTACTTCCTGGAACTTCATTACCTGATATTACTCCTCTGGCTAATCGCCCGCTTCCTTACCACACCTCTTTTGCTGCTATACAATACACCCTCTCTCACCCATGTGATATGCTGACATGTATGTAGAGTCTGTGAACATGTGTGTGTGGAGACTAGAGAGACAAGCCTGTAAAGATTTTAACTAAATCTGACCAGGAGCTTGGGTTCCCTTGTTGAAGGGGTCTCAACTGACCTGGATACTGACCTTCAGAACTCTCACAAGCAGGAGAAACAGCTGCTTCTGCTGAAATGGATGAGACAAAGCTTTTCAATTCCTTTTTTGGTTTTCCTCTTTTATTTACCCGTTTCTACTTCACAACATTTATGTTTATGCCTCCCTCTTTCCAGTAGCACTCTCTCTATCTTTCTCTCATTCAATATTCAGACCAACTTAGAAACCCTTCCTCCATGTGTGCTGTTCCACTTGCTGTGGTGATATGTTACGCCAATGCTATCATGGCAGGTGTGACAAAGTTGGTCACCACTTCATGCACTCTAAGAGGCAAAAAAAACAAACAGCTACTGTCGGTTCATGTTTACATTTCAAATTGGATGGAATAGCAATGTTTTTAGGATCAACCATGCCTAAAATAGCTGATGTCTATACAAAACATTCTGCATGTCCTTATTTCTCCCAGTAATTAACCACTCATTATCAACAACAAACAGGTTTTGGCAAGTAATGGGTGTGGCCTACACACCTGCATACACTTAACAATTTGTCAATGAAGATAAGGAACTGAAAGGATTGTTGCTGGCAGTTTGTGCACTGAGATGGATACATTATATTGCATAGTTATACATACTCAGATTACGCATGAATGAACTCTGCTCTTCAAGAGAGAAACACTTTCAGCCGACTGCCACTTTTATGTTGACTTGAGCTTTAATAGCTTTCAAAGAGAAGTTCTATTAGGTATGCTGTCCAGGAAGAAGCAACAGTTTTCAAAAAGGTATTTTTATACTTTTGAATAACAAAATGTTTACTGGCATGATCTTATATTAGTTATAGCTTATTTGGTACACCAATAGTTTCAAGGATAATGTTTGACACTATCCCAAAAAGCGTTTTTATAGAGTTTCTATAAACAGATTTGTTTACAAAACTGTGAATGGCAACAATCAGAGACACTAAACCACTCTAAATTATTCAAATTAAGTGCTGGAATAACCCAGCAAAGTGTGTTGCGAGTGTTCAGCTATCAGTTTAACCATCCACTGCTGTCTCGTGAGACTCAGGACCGTTGCCAGGAGTGCATCTCGGATACGACTGCAGCGCGGTGAGTGGCGGACTCCTTGGTGTCTCCCCTCAGAACGCTGTGGATCCATGGAAGGTATGCGGACAGTTTCATGTAGATGGCATACTTCTCAGTGGAGCAGGCCTTGTCAAAGGACAGTATCCCAGCTGCATACACGTCTCTGTGGGCCCTGACCACCAGTGCTCCCCCTGCATCTCCGTAACACAAATTCTCCTGGTATCTGTGCAGAATGCAAACGGAGAACAGTGTACTTTATGGGTGCACTGGTAGCTCACCGGTTAAGTATGCATACCCCATGGGCTGAGGTCTCACTGCAGTAGCACAGGTTTGAATCCGGCCCAGTCACAATATACAGATACATTGGGATATACGGATACATTGAAAATGTAACTTTGATTTACCTGCTTTGCCCTGTGCAGAACATTGTTTCATCCACAGTCGGCCTGCTGTGCAGCAACCTCCCACTGTTCTCATTTGTTTTACAGGAGATGTCATCGGCTAATGGTAGTACTAGATGTTTCAGTGACTGAGCGGGGCTGAAGAGAGCCCCCCACCCCCAGCCAGCAATGACCCCGACTTCTCCCTGGCTGTCTGCCAAGTGCTGACCCAACTCTGGCAGGGGAATGGGGTACACATTTGGCCCCAGTACCACAGGTGTCTTCAGTTGGATCAGAGCCAGGTTGTTGTCCCAGTCAGACTGGTTCTGGAAGCCTGGGTGTAGGAACACCTAGGAGGGGTATACTGATTTTGTCTCCTGATCTGGTCCAGGGTTTAATTTTTGAAGGCAACTTGTATTATCGGCTTATTCTTGCATTCATACGTCATTCTTGTATCATATAACTAGATATTGTAATTCTCTGGAGAAACATGTATTTTTTTAGGTCTCATGATGGGATACTACTCACCTTCTCCACAGCAACCTCTTTCGAGGCGTCAGCCTGGGGCCGCCCTGTGATGCCCAGGTACACCTTAGGGATTGCTGCCTCTGTGCTCTGCGTGTCCATGCGATTCTTCTTAACAAACAGGTTCCTGCCCGCTGTCAGAACCCAATTTGGGGCAATGAGAGCTCCACCTGCATAGCTTCCATTCAGCTCCTCCAGGGACACCATGGCTTGCCAGGGCACCAGAGGAGCCAGTGTTCCCCCAACCATGCGCCTGGAACGTAAGGATGTCAACCCTAAGTAATAAAAGACAACTATTAAAATGTAATTTCAGATGGCTCAGATGGCTGAGTGGTTAGGGAACCGGGCTATTAATCAGAATGTTGCCGGTTCGACTGCCGGCCCAGCTGTGCCAAATGACGTTGTGCCCTTGGGCAAGACACTTCACCCTACTTGCCTTGGGGGAATGTCCCTGTACTTACTGTAAGTCGCTCTGGATAATAGCGTCTGCTAAATGTAATCCCATACTCTTATTTACCCATTGCTGTTTTTGGCTTACCGATTACCTTTAGTCATTGGCTATAAAAATTGCTGTGATAATAATATTAAGACAATTGTTGTAGAGCTAACTTTATACTTGATAATCAACCAACTAACGACTGGATCTCAGCATATTGTTTTGATTCAAGAAAGGTTTCATGTTGACTGACACTTGATATTTATCTCCAGATAACAGGGCTTTGGACGTGTTTCGTCATACTACATTTATATCTTGAAGTTTGGTGTGACTTTTTGAAATTCCCAAGACAGTGTGCTCCATGATGTTGTACAGCTATAATTTTGCCAGAGCTTCAGTGTTGAAATGATCATTTTGGTAAATTGCAGCATTCCTCTGGTTCAATGAAATGTTGAGTGGTTGCCATGGTGCTGGATGGCAGCTAGACAATAATGCTTCTCAAAGTCTATAATATACATATTTTGACAAATGTGTCTGGACCACATTGTTTTTTGTAGATCAACAATGAGGTGACTTTTATGCTGATTTCTCCAAAGGCCAATCTTCTGAAAGATACGTTTTGAATAGAACTACAATTTAATTTGCTCTCTGTTTACTTAAGTGAAGGTCAGATGGAGTTGCACTCCATTCAGGATAATAAATTGTATATTGTTATTAATTTTTTAACAACTGTGAGCTTGGAGCAGGATGGTTCCTCCTTTCATGGTTTATGCTCCTGTACCACACCCTGCTAGCTCTCTGATGGAGACAGAACAGCCTCCAATCCCAGCTGTGATAGTCTTGATTGCAAATAAATAGCTAGTTACAATCATTAAATAAGGACTTTTACTTTTAGTATTCAGATACAAATTCAGAGAAATGGTAATTTACAGGTTTGCATCTCTCTTTGCCAACATTTCATACCTCTATTCATCACAGGGAGAAGCATGTCGAAACATGATTTAGTTGTGTGTTAGATACCAAAAGCTTGAATGCAAAAAGTGAGCTCTGGAGTTGGCTGCGTAGTGTGCGCGTGTGTGTGTGTGTTTGTTTCAGATTGTTACCTGAAGCGTGATGTTTGATCCTGTTCTCAGCCAGAGCCTCATCTGCTAGACAGACACAGGACGCCAGCAGAAGCACGGCCAACGACAACCTAGGGACAGCACACGTACACACACACATCTAACAGACCCTCACCAACACCCCCCAACCTCAACACACACTGACAGACGGCCAGCCCTTGCACTACCAAGGCTGTTCCTTTATATAGAGAGAAGTGTCCTGATGCATGTACAATATTCATCCACTCTACATTATTTAACATCACGGTATTATAGCCAACATGACCAAGGTTTCTCTCTGTCTTCCTTATCTAGACAGATATACTGTTCATGTACATTTTGATATGCTGTTAATGTATCATGAATACATTATATATATATATATTCCTGAGAGTGAACCATCCTCAATGGGAGTCGATGTTACAAGAAAATGTACTTAAATTATGCTTTTGAATTGTAAAATAACATACCAGATGTTTATAGAATCCATTTTTGTCAGTGTGGTCATCTGAGACGGTGTATTCTGATGATGTTTGCAGGTTGAAGTCCTGAGATCTTGGCTTTATATCTAGTGAAATCTGCCTCCAACCCCCACTACCTTGACGTCCTGGGAGTTTTTGCTGGAAAGTAAGCGTCTGTTGCCCAATCCCCTCTTGTTGTGAAAGCTCTTTAAACATTTTGTCCATTCACCTTGCCCTGTCAACAGGTCCATAGCTACACCAAGACCATGTTGTCGTCACAGATGAACATGAATTATGGATTTGGAGCGACGCAGAACATATCTAAAATTTGTGTTTCAGCCTGGTCAGGCTTTTTTACAGGGATGTGCAGCAGTCTTCTACAGTCTTGACGTATTGTTTTACCAAGGAGTAGGAGTTTATGTTCATGTGACAGGAAATGTTCCTTTTAATTAAATGTTTTGTAATGGTAAGGCCCTTGAGAGTAAGGAGCATAACAATGACACAGGGACACATGTAGGCAACCACATTCAAGGTTGTGCTACATAGTTTGTGCCACAACATTTCACAAATACATTTTTAACTTTGTGCAATGTTGTGAATTTCACGTGGAAATCCATGTGATACACCTCCATGAGTCGGTGTTCTTGTACAAAAGCAGAATTATCTTTATTTGGTCTATTTGTCATCTGTCCTGTTATTCACAATATTTGCATTCATCTGGTGAGGTTCACCCAGAATTTGTACATTTTTACCTTTCAACTGATTTCCCATGATGCAGTAATGTTTAACTAAGGTCTGTTGGCTGCAACGCTAGGTCAGGTCAACAGCAGTGCTATCCTGTGAATTTTTGTAAAAAACAACAAAGCAGGGAAAGTCCAGTTTTACAGCCCCTGTAGTGTTGGATAGAACTGTGAAATCAGGCCTGTCCAGTCTGCAGATAGATTATCTTGCTACTTTCTGTTGTAGGTGGTTCTATTGGTGCTGTGTACCATGCAAGGATGTGTTTATGATGACTCTCTGCCATGAACACCTTGCTAACATGTTGTGTATAAATCAAATCTGCCCCAATAAGGTTTTATTTTAATTACCTTTTAATTTGGAGTACACAGTATTCAACTTTTTATTTTATCAGTTATGTATCGTTTAAAATTATATTAACTAATCAATTTGATACAGAAATCTGTCGGTTTTGACTGTGACCCAGAATTCCTTTTTGTTTTATTAATGAATTGGCTTGCTGAACTGAAGCTCACAGACTGAATCAGTTGTAGCAGTAGGTGGAATAAAACAAGCCCAGGTTAGGTTAGTTATCCCTTCTGGCTGTAGTCCACAGTCATCACCACAGAATGAGATGATGTGAGGGAGAACTGGGCCATCTACATGGCTAAGTTGTTTCATTCACCTGGAAAAGGGCTTTATATAAACTGTTCTTTTTTGTTATTCTAACTGCTCTGTGTGTTTGTGTCAAATGGACTCATTCATGTCTGTGAGTCACACGCTCACTCAGGGTGGAGTGGGGGTAATGATGTCTGGATCAAGGGGCTATGGCTGCAGGGAAATCTTGTGGTCCTGGTGTCTCAAAGCTGATAGGTGTGTACTTTCTGTTCCAGTGTTATGTAAGAGATGACAACGTCACTAAGATTCTGTGTCACACGCATGGGTGCAGACGTGTGTACATACATGAACACAAACTACACACGTCCTTACTATACACATCACAGTGACCATGTTGAAGCAGATTATTAGTGGAGTGGTACACGGAAGTACATGGGTGCTTACGGAAATTTAGAACACTCACAATTCCTACAAACATACCAGCCAAGTCCATGTCTTCACTCTGAACAAAGTAGAAAGAGAAAGCAAGGGAGAAGTGAACTGTTAGGGTTAGGGTTAGACAGGGGTAACGACAGGGTTATCTCCACCTGTCGATTATTGCTCTTCATAACCCATGCCTCCAGAGTTGTTTTGCTTCATTTTTGTTGTTTTTAGATATGTTTAAAATCAGTTGTAGCTTGATTGCAAGTGTTAGAGTACTTAATCTAAAAGCAACATAGTCGCATTGGGACCAAAGCTTGTCAAGGATCTAATTTATTGATCAGAAGACATTATTTATGATGTTTATGCACTTGCCAGAAAGTGAAATTCTGGTCGCTGTGTCCTCACATTTCCCCCAGACCTGAGAAGGAAGCCAGAGGCAAAAAGTAAAGCTACAGGTTGAGAAGCTTTACTTCTCTGAAATGAACACACACTGTGTGGATTTATTCGCAACCATGTCTGATGCAACCCACCAGAATCAAGGTTATCCATGACGGCACTGAGAAAACATCCCTTCACAATACGGGATTTGCAACAAAGCATTGGCTGTCTTTGTGAGGTTTCCATTCATGAAACATTACTGTAAGGGTGAACTTCCATCTGTCAAATGTCTTCTTAGAGACTCTAAGAGAATGTTTTAGGGCTCAGTGTATTCACAGTAGGCTACTGTTGAAATAACATCTTATAAACATTTTATAAGTGCCAATTTTATAGTGCCTGTGATAAAATTGGTGGCACACAGATTCCTGGAATTATAGATAGGGCACAGTGCCCGCGATGATGTCGGTGACACACACAGATTTCTGGAATTATAGATAGTGCAGTGCCCGTGATGCAGCTGGTGATAAAAAAAATTCTCAGTGGTTTTGGTAGCTATATTTCTCAAATCACAATAGAAATTCTCTGTAATCTCTGAACTACTTCAACCTCCACATCTATTTTAGTCAAATTGCCAATGCTGTGGTAGCCTACATTAATGCAAATGATTATGTAGCCTTCATTTGTCTTCTGTTTCCTACGTTATAAATTGCTGTTATGTTGATCAAAATGTACTATATTGGTTCTGAACTATTCTAACATGTTAGACATGTTATGGAAATGGTGAAGCAGGGGTGGAGGCTATCGCTGAAGAAGAGGGGAGCATGTAGAGGGGTGAGGCTGAACTGGGTCCAGGAGGCAGGACGAAGTGATCCATGTCAGGAGGCCTCCTCTCAGACAGCAGAATCCCCAGCATCCTATGCCAGGATCCTGTTTGTGGACTTCAGCTCTGCCTTCAATACCATCATCCCCGCCCTGCTTCAGGACAAGCTCTCCCAGCTGAACGTGCCTGATTCCACCTGCAGGTGGATCACAGACTTCCTGTCTGACAGGAAGCAGTGCGTTAAGCTGGGAACACAAGTCTCTGACTCCCGGTCCATCAGCACCGGATCACCTCAGGGCTGCGTCCTTTCTCCTCTGCTCTTCTCCCTGTACACCAACAGTTGCACCTCCAGTCACCCGTCCGTCAAACTCCTGAAGTTTGCGGACGACACCACCCTTATTGGGCTCATCTCTGGTGGAGACGAGTCTGATTATAGGTGGGAAGCGGCCAACCTGGTGACCTGGTGCAGCCAGAACAACTTAGAGCTCAATGCTCTTAAGACAGTGGAGATGGTTGTGGACTTCAGGAGGAACACAGCCCCACTCACCCCCATCACCCTGTGTGACTCCCCAGTCAACACTGTGGAGTCCTTCCGCTTCCTGGGTGCTATCCTCTCCCAGGACCTCAAGTGGGAACTGAACATCAGCTCCCTCATCAAGAAAGCACAACAGAGGATGTACTTCCTTCGGCAGCTGAAGAAGTTCAACCTGCCAAAGACAATGATGGTGCACTTCTACTCAGCCATCATTGAGTCCATCCTCACCTCCTCCATCACCGTCTGGTACGCTGCTGCCACTGCCAAGGACAAGAGCAGACTGCAGCGTATCATCCGCACTGCTGAGAAGGTGATTGGCTGCAATCTGCCTACCCTCGAGGACCTGCACACCTCGAGGACCCTGAGGCGAGCGAGGAAGATTGTGGCCGACTCCTCCCACCCTGGACACTCCCTGTTTCAGTCACTCCCCTCCGGCAGAAGGCTGCGGTCCATCAGGACCAATACCTCACGCCACAAAAACAGTTTCTTCCCTTCCGCTGTTGGCCTCTTCAACAAGGCCAAGGGACCACACTGACTCTAATGACTTCTTGCTTAAAACACACTGCTTTTTGCACTGCATTACAAAATGGTATCTTGTACATTTGTATTTTTTGTAATATTTGTATTTTTGTATTTTTATATTGTAATTTACGGCAACTTATATTTTATTTTATTGTATATTTAATTATATTCTAATCCCACTTAGTACTGCTAGTTTATGTACCCTTAGTATAGATAGTCCACATATTTAAATTTTAGGTATATGTTTATTGTATGCACCTTCCTGCCAAAGCAAATTCCTTGTCTGTGCAAACTTTCATGACGAATAAATCCCATTCTGATTCTGATTCTGATTCTGTGAGGCTGAACTGGGTCCAGGAGGCAGGACGAAGTGATCCATGTCAGGAGGCCTCCTCTCAGACAGCAGAATCCCGGCAGAGCGGGGCTGGAGGTGGCGAAAAAATACAGTCAACTCCATCTCTCTTCTCTGTTTCTTTCTCTATATTTCTATCTTTCTGTATGCCCTCATAAGGAAGTCAAATTGCCTTGTCAGGGGTAGGAGAGAGAGGGGAACAGTACAAATGAGAGAGGAGCAGGGAGAGAGACTGGGTGGCAACAAAAATGGAACGTTGAGAAGGGGAGTGTTTGTTTGTGTGTCTGAGAGAGAGGTGGATATATGTGAGGGTGGAGGGTTGAGTGGAGAGGAGAAAAAGGTTGGGGGAGTTAGACTTGAGCTTGCAGCTGTGGAGCGCATGAAAGAGAGCTAGAGAGAGAGAGAGCGCAGTGCATATGTACAGTGAGAGACACACAGCAAGAGTGAGAGTATAAGAAAAAAAGAGAAATAGAAAAAGAAGGGGGAGTGTTTGATGAAGAGAGAGGGTGTTGAGTGCTGCTGAGAGATCCACAAGGGGAAAGAGAGAGAGAGAGAGAGAGAGAGAGAGAGAGAGAGAGAGAGAAAGAGAGAGTAAGAGGGGGGGGGGGGATTTGAAGCGTAGAGTCAGAGCAAGGCTGTTTCTGTGCGATGTCCCTGTATTGCTGCTGATCCTCAGGAGATCTGGGAATACAAGAATCTTCTGCTGTCCAACCATCTCATCTCCAGGCTATTGGATTCTACAGTAGACTGACTGGGATGGCCTTTATTGACCAATACTGGACTGTATACTTGTCTCTATTGGAGGCAGAAGAGGAATTTTACTAACCAGAGTTGCAAATATGCAGGTGAGAAAGCTTTGTGTTTATGGTAAATACTTGTTTTACCTACTGGTTCTGGTTCTCTTGAAATACATATTTGTAAAACATGGTCTTGCACAAAAAACATATCAACTCCAGTTTATTTCTTTTGTGTGCTTTTTTCCTTGACCCAAAAAATTATGGCTGAGATTTTAATCAAATAGTTTTAATTGAAAATAATGAATCATAAAGTATTGCTGTCTACAGCATCAGAGGACAACTTCAGGTATCACCAAAGAGCATAATGAGTATGGACCCAAAGAAGCTTACTGCTTACTTTTGCTTTGGGATATTTAACAGATTTTCAAAACATACTCAAACACACACAGCACATGAGCGTGCACACACACACACACACACACACTCACACACACACACACATACGCACACAGGATAGGTTGATTCCAGCGTTTCTGTTCCTCTTGACTATTGAGCTGCAATTAGACTGCAGATTTATTAAAGGGTTATCTTTTGTGAGTAAATGATGGACTACACACACACCACTCTAACTAAAACACAGACAAACATACACACATATGGTTAAACACAGGCAGCCGACAGCAAAATGGATTCATATATAAATAAAGATAATACATTTAAATTTGGTTTAAGGGTTCACATCAGGCTTCACATTTGGGTTCACCGTATTATGTAAAATGTAAAAAGAAAGGACAGACAGAGGTGAGAGAATGAAGTGTGAAAAGATGAGCGATGGTTAGTGATTTGTTGCTGTGTAAGGAGAAGAGGGAAATAGAGGAGTTTGTAAATGTTGGCATTTAAAAAAAACATAAAATAAAAATATTCATTTAGCAAACCCTTCTATCGAAAGCAACATTCATTTGCAACTTCTTGATCTGCAGTCAAATGCTCTACCACTGAGCCATCCCCAAAACACAAAGGCTGTTGCGTCTTACTGTAAGACCACTGAAGCTGGATTGGGAGGAATTAATTAACTTAACAAATTCTGACCATTCTACATGTCAATTAGCCTCGTGTTTGCGCTGCATAACAATTATAATGCTTGGAAAAAAGATTTATGTTTTGAGCTCATCTAGTTGTGTGTGTGCTCGCCTCCGTGTGTGTGCTTGCCTGCATGTCTATGTGTTTATTCCTGTCAGAGCCAAGCTTTGTGCCTGAGGTGAGGCAGAGGCCTACAGGGGAGACTTGCTCCTGTCTTCTCTCCTCTGGTCTCAGACCCAGAGCATGTGAAGGAGAGAGCCATGTACTGTACAGTCTGTGATGTCTCCCATAAGTGAATATATTATTCTGGATAGTTGTGCATTCCCAAACGTTAAGACATGGAGGATGCTATACACACAAACACACACATGCACCAATACAAGACATACTTTGACTGTTTTGACCATTGAAATAATTCATCCATAAATCCATTCCTGTCATTAGGGAAACTCAAGAGGTGTTCAATCCTCCCTGAATTTACCTTTGTGTTAATGGGGTGATTGTCAGTTCGTGAAAGTAATAATGTCTCTTCTCCAAAAATGATGAAGCTTACCTCTGTCTTTGTGATGTTATAAACGTTCCTTCTTTCACATGCCTCCCTGTGGTGATAGTGGTGGTCAGAAACCATGGTAACCCTATCAGCTCAGCCTGCCTGTCCTGTCCCATTGCCTTTTGTTTTCTGAAGCTCTGTCTCTCCAGATCTTTTCATGCTGTCTGGTGGAGTGAGTAGGGTGGGAGTCTGAGTAACCTGGGTTTGTTTAATTGTCAGATAAAAGAAATATTTGGAACTGAGCTCTGAGTCTAGAGACTGTTTGAGCTGTCTACCAACATCACTTTAACTGCTGACAGGTTTAGAACACAAGCATGGCACACACAAAAACACACACAAAAACTGGATTCAGAGTATTGTTCACTGTATTTTTTTACATTAGGTCCTCAGTCTTTACAGAAAAATGGATTGGGTAAGATATTGTGGACCATTTGTTTACATTACAGGCGGTTGACAGAATAATGAATACACCATGCCTAATTAGAGAAATTTGGTTTTGAATTAGACAGTAGGATATGTAAACCAAAAAAAAGTGTGGACTTTTGGTCCACAACAACTGGTTTGATGCACTGTGGTGTAAGAAGCATGGATGTATCTTCTGTTGAATACACCTGATTGCCCTTATTCAAAGTCTATTCATGTTTGAGCTGAGCTGTTTATCATCATTATCATTACAGATGTTTACTTAGTCATGTTGGACTGCCTTGTAGTTATTCTCCATCTCTCTCTCTTTCTGCCCAGGCCAGGGAACCCAAGAGAGGACTGTCTTAGGTGGCTCTGCCACCCACCTTCTCCCAGGTCGAGAGCTGTGTCCTGGGGCCTGTCTCCATGACCGCCCTGCTGGCTAACCTCAGTCTCCCCGGGACTCTGTTGGGCCTGACAGAGACCGATAGCACCCCCAACCTAACAGGGCCTGTAGAGTTACCACAAACAGTGGGGAGAGGCGAGCTAGGGGGCTCACTAGCCCCTCTCTGTACCTTCTGCTGCTGCGGTCTCCTGAATCGCACCCTAGCAGTTGTCTTCATGGTCAGTCTGGCCTTTGCCATAGTGGTGGGGAATGTGGTCACACTCACGGTCTTCATGCAAACAAGACAGTCCCGGACACCACAAGGATACCTAAAAGGTACAGTTGGTAGTGAAACTTGGTGATGCACTCATTCCCACTCATAACTCAGTTATTAGGAGTTAGGGGACAATCTGTAGAGTTTACCTGACTCAGTTCTTCAAGGTTCCTTTTGTTCATGAAAAATTGTGTTACTTCTTTTGTGTCTTTGTCTAGCTTGTAGATCAGCATCAAATGTTCTCCATCATGGTGGTTTCAGGCCATCATAGAACTGGGATTTGTTTTTAACTTTGGAACATTGTAGTCACGTTATTTTGCAATGTTTGCACATACAGATGTTTTCTTTGATCTTTCACAATCTAAATCCTTGTTCAGCAACATTCCTCCACGATGAACAACTGTAGGGGAATTTTTTTTGCAAACTCTTCATTCACTGAATTAATTAAATGTTTTGAGTATAATATGCAGGAGTATTTGTTGTTAAAAGCATAGATAAATCAATAGGCTGTTAATGAGTCACAAATGGTGTTCTGGCTCAATCAAAGACTCATTTGTCCACATTCCATAAACACAGATAACCCTGCAAAACCCCCAGCTTCTCTTGTTCATAATATTTACATAGAAAACACTAAACTCACAACCAAACTGTGTTTGCACTGTATACCCTAGGTCAGTTGCATCTGAAAAATGGTGCCTCAATGTATGTGTGTCTCAATGTATATGTCATTTCTTATGAGAGCCCTGAAAGGATTCCAGGGCAGCGTTTGTGTGTGTTTATCTGTGTGTGACTCTCTTGTCACCCTTGTCCTTCCCACAGTATCTCTGGCCATAGCCGACATGATGGTGGGAGTCCTGGTGGTTCCTTTCTCTGTCTACACAGAGATCTCCCTGATGGTGACCAGCAGCCCACCAATCTGGTACCAGGGGGGGTCCACCCCTTCCTCGCCCTTGTCTCTGGGTGGACTGACTGCACCCTGGCAGCCCTGTATGCTTATTGGCCCAGTGTTTGCTGGCTGTACGTTTGTCTCCATCAGCACCATCTTCCTGATGACAGTAGAACGCTGCATTGCAATCCTCCGCCCCCTCCACAAGGACGCCCTGGTGACCAGGCGTCGCACCCTGCTCCTCATCCTCCTCTCCTGGGCCGGCTCCTTCATGCTGGCCATGGCCCCCCTCATTCTCAGCAACAACTTCACCCTGGAGTACAACGAATGCAGCCGCATGTGTAACTATGCCCCCCTGTTGTTGGGAGGGGAACTACCGCCGGATGCCAACATCTTATTACTGTTTCCAGCCTTTGATTTCATCCTGCTGGGGGTAACACTGGCCGTCAACATCCTCTCCTTCACCAGCATTCGCCGGTATACCCACAAACGCAAACTCCTGTCAGAGGGAAGTCTAGGGGGAGATGGGGGAGGAGGAAGCGGGGGAGGGTGCCCCCACAGACCCTCTTTCTCGGACATCAAGGCGGCCAAGACCATCGGCATCCTGACCTTTGCCTTCACAGCGTCGTTTTCTCCAATCGCTGTGTTTGTGCTGGGGAATGTGGTGGGCTACATCTGGTGTAACTTCTCTTTCTTTGCCTTCTGGATTCTGACCGGGAACAGCTGCTGCAATGTCATCATCTACAGCGTCAGGGACCAGCGTTTTAGGAAGGGCGTCACACTGCTCTTCCAGAGAGACCACTCGCCTCCGCACGGTGAGAAGAACTGAGGGGAGAACAGGGCATTTACACAGCCTCTTCCCACACTTCTCCATCACACCCCTCCACCCTTGCACCTCTTATGCTCCCTAGAGATGAGTGGGATGGCGAGACTATCCCCACACCTCCCTCTTCGGAGAGGGAGAATGATCAGGGACCAAGCTACAGTTAGCATCCGCACACCTCCACCCCAGCCAGCATTACTGCCACTGCTGCTGTAACACCAGCCAAGCCCTTCCTTCACTCCCTTGACTCAGACCTGACCCATTTGCCCATCCCCCCTTCCATGTCCCTCCATCCTCTTTGCCCCTTCCAAGTCATTTAAAATCTAGTCATTGAACTGTGAGGCAAATTGCATACTGTAATTATCTTACAGCCAGTGACTGTGTATTCTGAGCAAGGTACTAGACCCTGCTCTTGGGCTTTACTTTGAAGAGGGCTTCTTCAGGCATTTCACTTCAGGGACCAACAACCGAACACTCAGACTCAGTCTTTACACTGTGTCTGACTCATTCATATTTGGAGAAATAGATGTCTGTGACACAAAGGGTGTTTGACATGATGGTTAGAAGCCATTAAAAGTCTTATGTACACAACTGTGCAAAATGGCAATCTTGTTTGAGTAAGGCAAACATGCTACATGCAGTAGTGTGCAGACCATTCAATTGTCACATAACAAATATTGCAGTTTGCATGGACTTCTATTTTGTATTCAGTAGCTTGGGTAATTTAGTTGTTTAGAGAATAAATCGTACTTAATTCTCTAACTCAACTGACTGGAGACCGGTGTGTTTGTGAGAACATGCACTTTATCATGGTGGGTGAGTTATATGTAAAAGCTTTTTTTTTCCCTTTAATTAATTAATTAAATTTTGCACACTTTTTGGATTGACTGCTTTTTATTTTTGCATCTGAATCTATTTTTATTGAATCAACCTTTAATTAGAGGAGAAATTGTGTATATATTCAGACATTTATGCTAAATTAAGGAAAAACAGAAAGACACAAAGAGAGAGGAAATCACCAAATTGTAGAAGCTGTGTGTTTTGTTCTGACTGACAGTTACTAAGTAAGACAAAACCTATCTGTATCTAATACAAGTCAATCTCAGTTAGTTATATTCATATTGTGTCAAAAAGGGGCTACATTAAAATCACCTTCTTATAAAAGAATAACCGTTACTACAGTTAATTTTACAGTGCAGTGAGTGATTTGCACACTTAATCACTTTGTAGATACAAAGAGTAATACATTCCAGGTTCTACTGTTGTTTTACTATGTGATTTTATAAACTGCCACTATCTACAGTATCAGGGAAGAACACATGACACATTGATCACTTATTCAGAATATTTCTAGAAACACAAACTAATGCAAATGACTGAATATGAAAAGTGGCAGTCAAATTTGAATATATCTATTCGTTTGGTATTTATTATTGAAACTATACTTGTTATGAATAATTTAATGATTGATGCCATTACATGACAATAATTTTAAAGGATGTATTGTCATTTGTTTTACAATATAAAAATATATAATTTAGGACTTCCATCGACTTGGAGGGATTATTGTACCAAGTGCACATTGTTGCTTTGATATTGAAACACTGTACAGAGTCTTGATCAGTACTGCATTATTTATATGAAAATGACTGATTTGGTATTAAATGCATTTGGAAGCACTTCATTTGTGGGTTTAATGCTGTTTAGCCACTGAGGGTAATGTGTGTAGACAAGTCTGCTCTAATATGTACGGCCTCAACAGCAGTTATACAAGCTACAGCACTACAACTACTCTGTTCCTTCTCCTCTTTTCCTGTCCGTTTTTCATCTCTTCATCCTCCAAAAGGTTTGACTTTTGACCCTACCAGGATCAAACTTTTCCATTTCAAAGTCTGAGGGAACACAATGTTTTCTGTGATCAGTTTGGCAGAGCATGTTATAATAAGAGGTTGGAGAGAGCATTGTCTTGTCAGCTTGCCTGGAAACTGAAGAAACAAGATGATCTGGGAGCACAGGCAGTGACAAAACTTACTGCAAAAGCAACATTAAAAGCTTGTATTATAATTAACAAGAGCACAAAGCTCTGTTGCAGTGTCATCTGATAACTGCTAAATTGAATTCTATGTCACATGATAGAAATGAGATAAATTACCTATCACCATCAGTATTGCATTGCAATCATATAATGTGTGTCCATAAACTGAACACAGAAGGAAGTCATTGAGTCCACAGTAAACTGAGGAAGCCTTCCCTCTTTATGTTGGCTTCTCCATTAGTGGTGAAGATTAGGAGGATTTAATAGATAATAGATCAAGCACTGAGTAATACATTTTGTTATATATATATTATATATATAAAAGTGTTTGTATAAATATTTCAAGCAAATAACAAAATTTGATTTTGTCCTGTCAGATACATGCTTTATCTTATTTGTCTGGTTGTTGTTGGGAAAGAGGATAAGCGGGGGGGACAGAGGAAGTGATTAGGGAGGGTGTTGTTGAGAAGAGAGATATGAGGAGGGAGTGATGGATATAGTGAGACGGAAGGAGAGAGAGGATGATGTCTGATATCAGGGCCAGAAGAGGAGATATGATGAAAGCATATCCTCCAGCAATTCCAGGAAATAAATGATATGACACATGCATGTGACGTACATTTAGATACACTTGGCAATAACACAGAGAACAAATGAGAGAAAGAGAGAGAGACAGAGAGAGAGAGAGAGAGAGAGAGAGAGAGAGAGAGAGAGAGAGAGAGAGAGAGAGAGAGAGAGAGAGAGAGAGAGAGAGAGAAAGAAAGAGAGAGTGAAAAGAGACACACAGGAAGCGATATAATAAGCGAAAGACAGAGATTGGTGATGGGAGAGGTAGAATGACAAAGGAAAGACATGTAATGGCAGATAGTAAAAGAGAGAGGCTCATATACTTGTACAGAGTGATGGCCTCAGAGGCATACTCTGATCTGAAATTTTCATTACAAACTTGCTTCCTCTGACTCACTCTGAAAACAATTAGGTGGTTCACAAATTGATTTACTGTGTAACCAGAAGGACTTCTGTCAGTATGAGTTGAGTTGATCTGCAGGGCACATTTCATCAATAACAGAGTGCTACTCTGTGTTACTCCTGCTCATACTGTGGTGGGTAAACTGGTTCTCTGCTCTTTCTCCACTGAGTGTAAGCTATGAGAATGACGTATTCATTAATTTCCTGAGAGTTGGAGACAATTTGTGATAAACTACCGGGCCATACTCAGGTGCTAACATGAATCTTAAGGAAATTCTAATATGAGGGGTGTCTTAATGATGTATCTTTCTATGGGGAATTCAATTTTTTGATAGGATGAGTCTAAGCTACATTATTTTTTAATTTATTTTTTTGCCAATATTACAATTCTGAATCACTTTTATAAGATATTGAAAGATATAAGGGAAATCATTCAGATTTACAGAGCCAAATCAAATTACATTACATATCTAGTGAACTTCATGAATATTACTGGATATCATTACAAGGAACAATCCGAGGAGTTATTTACCTTTACATTGAACCAACATGGATAGTAAACTCCAATGATGAATTCAACAATTAATTGCAGATTCTTTAAGTTATTTCCTTTCAGTCTGTGCTTTGACACCCAGAGCCTAAGAAGTCTGTTTTCTGTGGTGAGCCAGCGGCTGTGGTTCACTGGTCCAATCTCCAACAGAGCCAACTTGGCAGGTAGCTTTCCATCCCTGACTGCACAGACAATCTTATAGCCATAGTGTTGATCAGTTGAGAGATCTTGAATGACCTTATCTGGCAACTTGATCAGTGGAGGGCCAACAGAGATCTGGTTGAAGTTTGGATTAATTTCCAAGTCTGTAGCAGAATCAAGGAGCTTTTTTCAAGGAACATTTTTACAAAAAAGTGTTGTCTGACATAGTAGGGCCTTCAAGGTCAATAATGAGGTGGCGCAAGAGTAGTTCACTAGTGCACACTAACCAGACCAGTTTTCTTCCAAGGTGCAGCTCCAGCTTCCTCATAACTTCAGCATGTACACCAGTGTTGTCATTTGTTGAGTCTCCTCCAATGACCAACAAGGTCTTGTCAAACCCCAGGGGCGTATCCAGGACATTATTTCTGGAGGGGGCCAGCTCTGGCCATTCTTTTATTTGGGGTGGCACTTGATTGTCAAAAACTACTACTTTAAAACTCACACACTGCATCACTCAGAGCAGTTGGTTAGCTGCTAGTCTCCATTGAAGCGCTGTCAGAATGCAGGTACGTTGGTTTGCGTCTTGCGCTGTTGATGGGGGCGTGGCCCAACATGTTGCGAATATGGGGCTTGTAACGTAAGTGACAAATGACAATATAAGACGACTTTATAAAAAAAATACTAATGCATTTTTTCAGCTTTATATCGTTTCTGTTCAGGAGGGTTTAAAAAAACCCTCAGCTTCCATCATTACATTAGTTAGGTCAATCCTCCCATCAAAGAGGAGGCACTTTTGCATTTCTCCTCAACTCTTCACCCAGCTCTCGCATCAACTTCTCCTGTGCTCTTTTGACCTTGTTCTTATCAATCACTTTACTTGTGTTGTCTTCTGTGATGATTCCCGCATCAATCAGGGCTGCGGTTGCTGTAGCTGCAGTTGGCCTCAGCCCTATGCCATACTTTACACTAGCAAGGGCAGTGTTTGGAATCTCATCATAGTTTTTTGTACCTTGGCTCAGATTCAGTTTCAGGGAAGAGCTCAATGTCAGGGAAAAACTCATCTTCAGCATTAGTCATATTCAATCCCATATTGTGATCACCATTTGCCACATATCTCAACATCTTCCCTGGCTGCCTTCTCTGCTGCTGCAGCAATTTCCTCCTTGCTCCATCTCCTTTTCTCTGCCTTTTTTCCATCTGCTGCCTTTCCAATGTCCTCACCTGTCTCTTATGCTCTGAAAGATCAGGGCCCCCTATTTGGTGGGGTCCTTTACTTCCAACCTTCTATTTCTGTCCCTTTATGTATGCAAGATCTTTCACAGGAATCTTTTTCTCTCTGCTGCAGACACAGTTAATGTGGGCTTGGATTCTACAGCCCTCACAGTCTCCCCCTTCACAACTGGTAATCGGACACTTGTATGTCAAAATATCAAATAATTTATCTAACTTGACCACAAACCTCTCTTTGGCATCAAGTTTCCCCTTCCCAAGAGAGAACTTCACTGCCTGATTCCAGAGCTCCTTCAGCTTGGACATGATGGTCACCTTTTCATTAATAACAGGTGGTTTGAAAAGAGCATTAGCTTTGCTCCACTGCAAAATCAGACCAGGGTAGATGTCCGCCACCAGCTGGTCTACTGGGTAGTTCCTCCTGTCATCTTCACTTTGCTCCCTCAAGTAGATGCCATACTTTAGAACAGTGGTTCTCAAACTTTTTACACCCTGTACCACCTCAGAAAATATTTGACTCTCCAAGTACCACCATTATGACCAACGTTAATATACAGTAGCGTAGCCTACCTTATTGCAGGGCTCCAGACTAACTTTTTTTACTAAGAGCACAGTAGCCCCTGACTGAATTTTTTTGGAGCGCAAGCAGGAAATCTTATATCGACCTGATGTACAGAGGGTACAATTTCTTGGGAAATTGTGGGGTGTGCTTGCATCGGTTGCAGATGGGGCAATTTTTTACTGACATTTTTACAACTGATATACAGCGACGCACCACACAAACTTGAGTTTAAATACATAATTTAATGTGACATGACGTACTATACATGCAAGTCTCAGCTAAATGACTTAAATGTATGATGCGGCGCTTTTCGAACAGTCCTCCTACACCACGACACGATCCTTGCTGAGTATAACAGCGCAACACCGCAAACACAGGCAGGGATACAGTAGCTAACAACGCTATGCTAAATAAGTATCTAGCTGCTTGGCTCCATGAGAAGGGCTCATGAAACTGCTCACCAAAAGAACGAAGGAAAACCCACTGGTTTGGCAGATTAAGACAAAAAAACAGTGAAAAAACAGCCTAAACTTTCATAGACTTTTAGCTAGGTTTATAGGTACCTAGTGTGATGGGTCTGTAAGAGCCGTAGCCACGCTCCGTCTGACAAGGTAGTTCGCCGTTCACGGGATTCGAACACTCAGCCTCTGACTTGCCAAGCGCGACCACTACCAACTACGCCAAAGAAAATCTAGCTCTTCTTTGACCCGGGTGGCCTGTTACATACCTGAGGAGCGAGTTTCACGGTTCTCACTCTGTTACACTAGCGAAAAATAGCCTCAACTTTCCAAGACTTTAAGCTAGGGTACTAATGCTGAGGGCTTGCTGATATCGCTGTCCTAGGACGTCTTATCTAAAAAAGTTATGTAAGTTAAAAAGTTATGTAGCCTGACGTTGTCATACTCATAATTCTAGTCAGAATATGAGTCTGAGAACTCTCCGTTGGGCTGTGACTATGGGGCGTGTTTCAAACGAACCTGGAAAACAAATGCCTCTTCGCTCAATTGGATAGATCTACAACCAATCAGAGCAACGTAGTATGTTAACTTTGACCGAATCCCGTAGGAAGGACGGCAAGAACATATTTTCCATCGACAAATGCCTTGATTGCGTTTCTCTGTTCCTCTTTCAAAATTCATGCGCTGTCGATGTCTTCTAAAACAGACTCGATGGCAGAATCATAACATCCCAGATCCAGCGGTAGCCATGTTTGTTCAAAACGAATTCAACTTAAGCGCTCTTTTGTGACGTAGGTGATTACGTTACT
The DNA here is from genome assembly GCF_963692335.1 of Osmerus eperlanus. Taxonomy (NCBI): domain Eukaryota; kingdom Metazoa; phylum Chordata; class Actinopteri; order Osmeriformes; family Osmeridae; genus Osmerus; species Osmerus eperlanus. The sequence continues at coordinate 16,769,271 of NC_085027.1, read as the reverse complement.
GTTGATCATCTGTCCATCATCGTATAAAGCCCGCCCTGGCAATTTCATTGGTCCGCCCAGATTCTGGTTTTCTGTAGTTGTCCCCAATACGAGACCCTCCAGACCCAACTTCCCGACCAAATTTTGTTGTGGGCGGGACGGAGTTGGGCTGGCAGCCAGGCTAAAAGTTATGCATTGTGCTTATTAAAGTTCTGTCTTATGAACTTAGAAGTCTGCTCAGGCTTAAACATTGGGTCTCACACTGGGTGTGGGAAGCAGGCTGTTCTTTGTGTCTCTATCTCTTCATTTTCAGAAAACAACCTTGAAACCGGGTGGAGATGGCACCCGGGCAGGTGGGACGCGTAGGCAAAAACAACTCCCTGATGCACGAGAGAACAAGCTCAACCCTCTTTTCATCTTTCTGTTTTAATTGCACTGTATAAATATATGCTGGGGAGGGACAGATAGCGAGTTGGACTTCGTGAACCAACCCAAACTCTGTTGCGGGTAGGGAAACGTAGACAACCCCAGAGCTCTGGACGTGTTGATTTCCAACTGCTGCATTAAAGCTGATATTATCGGACCTCTGCGACTCCAGACCACTCTTTCTAGAACACAGACTTGTGTCATTGAATACCATAATTACATATTTGAATAGACACAAAGAATTTCAGTCCTTCAAATGGTGACCCCGGCGCTGAAAAGAGGGAGTCCAGAGGGTTCCGGCCCGACCGACGGATCGGGAGAGAGACCCATACACCGGTACGAGGAGGCAGACGTAATCGTCAGGCGCCAACATAAGAACAGGTAAGCAGACACCTGTTAATACAAAGTACTGCTATTCGGAACTGAGAACCAAATTTAGATGATTATTATGTTTCATCGTACCTAGTCAAACCGAGGTGGTGGAAACAGTGGTGGGAAATCAACCGTGTGTGACAGGTTTGAGTCCTGTCAAGGAGGGGTTCGAGTCCCCTCCGAAAGGGTAGGAGTCCCTGAGGTTAAGTGTCCTCTAAAGTCCTAAAAAGGGTTAGAGTCCCTGAGGTTAAGTGTCCTCTAATGTCCTAAAAAGGGTTAGAGTCCCTGAGGTTCGAGTCCTCTAAAAAAAAAATAGGGTTGGAGTCCCTGAGGTTAGAGTACTCTAAAGTAAAGACAAAAAAAAAGGGTTAAAGTCCTTGAGGTTCGAGTCCTCTAAAAAAAAAATAGGGTTAGAGTCCCTGAGGTTAGAGTCCTCTAAAGTAAAGACCAAAAAAAAAAGGTTAAAGTCCTTGAGGTTCAAGTCCTCTAAAAAAATATAGGGTTAGAGTCCCTGAGGTTAGAGTCCTCTAAAGTAAAGACAAACAAAAAAGAGGTTAAAGTCCTTGAGGTTCGAGTCCTCTAAAAAAAAAAAAATAGGGTTAGAGTCCCTGAGGTTAGAGTCCTCTAAAGTAAAGACAAAAAAAAAAAAAGGTTAAAATTCTCTAAAGTTTATTTTAATTGTGTTTTTTTCTTTGTCCTCTCCGGTATAAAAGGGTTAGAGTCCCTAAACAAGTAATATTTGTGTGGAGTCAGATTGAGTTGAATAAAAATAGAGAGGAGTGTGGTGTGTTTTTTTTCTTTGACCAAGAAGTTACAGAAATCCCGAGGAGAGATGGAGAAAGGTGGGCGCTAAAAGAGTAGCGTTACTTGAGATCTTACAAAGGTTGGGGGCTCGTCGTTGCTAACGTGTGCTGATGTTGTGCACACCCAATACATTGCAAATTTGTAGGTCGCACATGCGTGAGTGCTTGTAAACAATGCTTGCACTGTCTCAAAACTGGTCCCAAAATGCAACCATTTGGTCGCAGTCTGGAGCCCTGCCCTATTGAGCTACACACAGTTCGCGCAGTAACTATCATGGATGTTTGCATGCGCCACTACCTGAGAACCGTCAGGTAGTAGCGCGTGCCAACAGTCAGGGCTGCCAACTCTCACGTATTGGCCGTGTGACACGCATTTCAACCATTGCACACGCTCTCACGCCACGCCTTGTATATCTCACGCTGAAAAGCCCTGCTAACGTTGTAAAGAGTAACGGAAGAGGCAACATAGTATTATAGGGAAAGCAAAACTTTTTAAAATCACATTTCAATGATATCATGGTTAAGGTATTTAAATATTTCTGACATTCCTCCGCGTACCACTAGAAGGGGGCACGCGTACCACCAGTACCATAGTTTGAGAACCACTGCTTTAGGATATCCCTTACAGTTGTCAGTTCAGACACCAACAGCTCCCGTCCTTTGCCAACAAGAGTACTCAAATGAGAACTTGATGTCTTCCTTGTTCTGACTTTAGCCATTTCTTCCACTAGCTTTTAACTCAACACTGTAGTCTTGATCAATGACATTCTCATTCCCTTCCCTAACAGAACAAAACGACAGACTGAAATCTCCACCAAAAAAGATGCTATTGCTGTTGCTATTTTGTGACTGAATTGGGTTTTAACTTTTGATTTCTTTGAAGATGATCACTTGTTGTGTCTGGACAAATTGACCAGACACAACAATGTGTGTGTGACTGACAGGAGTTTCAGGCCCAAGACCGGACCTTTTTTTTGTATACCAAACAGGGTTGGATGCAGCCTGCTTTGACTGGGGGTGCAGTGAACTTTTCTGGGGGGTATCATGATTGCAGACAGAGGTGGCAGATATAGAACAGATTCACCGCACCTACTGAAGCCAGCTCTCGTGTTGGAGGAAAATCTTTTTGATTTGTTGGAGAAAAACACCTGCTGATCAGAACATATTCATGCAATGACATGTAGATTCTAAAACCTGCTGTGAGATGGCAAAGCTTTTATGCACTTCTAGACCTTGAGACCTGACCTATTTGTTCAGTGGATTTAATTGAATAGTTAGGATATTGTCCTCCTATCACTTAGCAGAGTCAGGGTACGCTAAACACTACAATCAAGTGAAAAACGTTTTGAACAAAATGGGAATGCTCTGGCATCAAGCACAGTGGTATAATTGAATAATTTAGTGTTTTTCCCGAGGGTATCCCTGTTTACCCTGCCCCCTAGTCTTTTCTGTCTGTCTCCCTGGGGGTGTCTATGTCTACGTGTTGGGCATGGCTCCTGTATTCCAGTCCTGGTCTAGTCTTGGAAAGTCAGATGGCTGAGCGGTTAGGGAGTCGGGCTATTAATCAGAAGGTTGTTGGTTCGATTCCCAGCCGTGCCAATTGATGTTGTGTCCTTGGGCAAGGCACTTCACCCTACTTGCCTTGGGGAGAATGTCCCTGTACTTACTGTAAGTCGCTCTGGATAAGAGTGTCTGCTAAATGACTAAATGTAATGTAATTTAGTCTCTTGTTCCTGGTTCCTTACACACCTGTGTCTCATTCCAATCAGTCATCTATTGCCTATTGGGATCCCCCTGCCCACCATGTGTCTGCTTCTTTGGCCAGTCTGAGTAGTCCTTCATCTTCCATATTTTCGGTTAAAGAAATACATGTTGTTACTTTTGTGCTGCCTGCGTTTCTCTGAATTTGTGTCCACCTGATCTTCTACACCTTGACAAATGAATAATTTGACAGGTCAGTTTAACCAATCAGGTGTCCAAAAATTTAAACTATGGATGTAACTTGTGTGAAAAGAAGTCTTAAATTACAAAGAGATTAGGACAATCTTACTTCACCAACTTTGCCAAAGTCTCATATCAGCCACCCATCAACACCTTTACTCTGGAAGACAAAGTTTTGAATTCTGCAATATGAAAAATGTCAGATTAGCATACAGTAAGTAAGTAAGTAAGTAAGTAAGTAAGTAAGTAAGACTTTATATATATAGCACATTTCATACAAGAATTGTAGCTCAAGGTGCTTTACATAAAATCAATAAAAACAATAATACAAGTGAGAAAAGTAATAATTAAAATAACAAATCTATAAAAACAATAATATAACTAATAAAAGTAGTAAAACCCTTCTGAGATAAAATTACTTAAATGCTTACTTAAATGCTTCGGTAAAAAGGTAGGTTTTAAGCTACCATAGACAGTGGACAGTAGACATGAGTGAGTAGACTCTCGCGTCACAAACCAAAAAATGAAACATTTATGGAAATCCTTGGTGGTGACTCCTCCCTGAGTCACCACCTTACCACGGTGGAGGGGTGGGGGGACTTCCGAACGGCTTGGAAAAGGTTCTGGACCAACATCCGGCGACTCAGGAAGGGGAAGCAGTGCACTGTCAACGCTGTATATGGTGGGATTTGTGCACTGCACAATGACTGATCGGTGGAAGGAATACTAAAACCTCCTTAATTCCACCAACACGCTTTCCGACGTGGAGGCAGAGTCTGGGGACATCAGGGGGGGCCCTTCTATCTCTGGGGCTGAGGTCGCCGAGGTGGTTAAAAAGCTCCGCGGTGGCAGGGCCCCTGGGGTGGATGAGGTTCGCCCGGAGTTCCTTAAGGCTCTGGATGTTGTAGGGCTGTCTTGGTTGACACGACTCTGCAACATCGCGTGGACATCGGGGACAGTGCCTCTGGACTGGCAGACCGGGGTGGTGGTTTCCCTCTTTAAAAAGGGGGACCGGAGGGTGTGCTCCAACTTTAGGGGGATCACACTACTCAGCCTCCCTGGGAAAGTCTATTCAGGGGTTCTGTAGAGGAGGGTCTTTCGGATTGTCAAACCTCGGATTCAGGAGGAGCAATGTGGTTTTCGTCCTGGCGGTGGAACTGTGGACCAGCTCTACACCCTCGGCAGGGTCCTGGAGGGTGCATGGGAGTTCGCCCAACCAGTCTACACATGTTTTGTGGATTTGAAAAAGGCGTTCGACCATGTCCCTCAGGGGCTCATGTGGGCGGTGCTCCGGGAGTACGGGGTACCGGATTCCCTGATCGGGGCAGTTCGGTCCCTGTACGACCGGTGCCAGAGTTTGGTCCGCATTGCCGGCAGTAAGTCGAACTTGTTCCCGATTAGGGTTGGACTCCGTCAGGGCTGCCCTTTGTCACTGATTCTGTTCATAACTTATATGGACAGAATTTCTAGGCGCAGCCAGGGCGTTGAGGGGGTCCGGTTTGGTGACTTCAGGATCAGGTCGCTGCTTTTTGCAGATGATGTGGTCCTGTTGGCTTCATCGGGCCGTGACCTTCAGCTCTCACTGGAGCGGTTCGCAACCAGGGATGTAGTGGGGGCTAAACGCACGTAAACGTCATTTACGCACCTCTCGAAATTCGGAAATAGCGTTTATCCACCTCTAAATTGCAGAAATTGCGTTTATCCACCTCTAAATAGCGTTTAGACTACTTATGCTGCATACTTATGAATAATTATGTTTTTTTTTATTTTATAGAATAGAAGTATGCAGTGGCATACCGACATCTCTGACGTTGATAATAAACCAAACCGTTTCAAAATCGGTTGAAAATGTAGCAAGTTATGGTCATTTAAAAAGTACATGTAGCATCAACACAATGTTATGGGTGAGCGAGTTGACTGTAGAAAGATGGCCGCCATGTGCGGACATTTGACTCCGTTGTCCGGCAACGCGGACGAGACATCTACCCTTTATATATATCTATGGTGTAGCCGAGCGCATTTTCTCAAGAGCAACTGCAAGGGTTCTAATGACGACACAGCTATTTCATGATTGGCCAAACTCACACACGACAACTTTGACGCGTGTTTTGTAATTATTCTGACACCTTCAGTTTTGCAAACGCTCAAATCCGGACCAAACAGTTAAATTGAATAAAAAATGTGTTGAAGAAAGGGTTTTAGTCCGCCTCTTCACTAACGGAAATACTAAGTTTAATTATAAATAAAGTAAAGTAAGAAAACAGCGCTTGATCGGCCATGACTGACGTCAACGCAGCAAACCACAAGAAGCTGGAATGTCCGACTTTACAGAGCCGTTTTCAACTCCTCCCCGACTGCAAGCGGCTACTCTCGCCGGTCGTTTCATGCAGCCGCAGTCCATGTCGAACGCACCTAATGTAAGATCGCCTATATTCGTGCTGCTTGGTATTGTAGCGACAATGCATTTGGTACCCAGAATGCCCCGCGGCAATCTGAAAAGCTACGAAGTTAAGGGCATTAGCTTAACGCTAGGCATTGTTTGGAGTTCTATTGTTGTATTCGTTCTGTTTTGATATGTGTAATGCTATGGTCTGTAGTTTAGATAATTTGAGTGTTCACCCTGATTGGGAAGGTTGTGCAGTTAGATAGCTATCCAAGCTGTCTGACAGGAAAGAGTCGAGAATAATTGACAGTCGTGAGCCTCGTTCCACTCAACGCTAGCCAGCGCTACGGTATCATTGTTCCCCTAGTGCGGCTTGTACTCCGATTTACAAACACAAAGCTCCCTTTCTGGTGGGGTGCGGCTAATATTAAATGCGGCTTATAATCTGAAAAATATGGTAGATGGCATAGTGCTCAATGAATACATCTGTTTATTTGATTGATTGATGGTCTTTATTAAAATTATGGCTTGGAATTCAATATTTAAATTATTAAATTACAATAAATTGCTGTAAGAGGCCATTTTTGGTGCCCAGACAAATAGAGGTACTCTGCAACCTTGCACACAGCAAGGTTAAGTTTAGGATAGAATCTGAAAAGGTAGCACAAAGTCGCAGAATACTTTCACTGCTCTCATGTGCCACTCCTCGTCACAACACATATAACCTCTTGACACCCAAATGTCCTCGCTTTGAAAAATCTCCACAAAAAATGCATCTGAGGTGGCATGAAAAATATATAATGCCCGGAGCATTAGCAATTTGACGACGGCAACGAGTAGCAGAATAATCACACACTCAGATGGGTTTCAGGACTAAGTGGAGGCAGATGGATGGATGCAAAAGTAAACATCTCTCTGTCTCTCTCTTTGTCACTCACACACAAACAGTCTCTTTATTATTCTTTTAGTCCTGACTCCAAAGTTTCTGGCCAGGTCACTATGTTTCCCAGATCTGGAATCCCAAAGCTGGGGTCACTGGGGTGTGTTGCAGGGGTCATTTTTAGTGTGATGTTTGTTTAGGTCACGGTATGGCACTGTTGTTCCTTTTTCTCAGACTCTGTCATCAGATCCACGTTCAGACAACTCCACACACCCACACAATACAAACATACACACACATACACGCACGCAAACATGCACTGTTGGATTCCAAATGGAAATTAGTTCTGCATTTGGAGAAAAAAATGCCGTCAGCAAGGAGACAGTGTAGGACAGTTTGAGAGCCTTGGTATTTTAACATGGAGTCTGTGGGTATTTTAATCTCTCTACTGACCCTCCTAATGAATTTGTAATTGTTTTGCAAATGTTCTTGAGGGGACACGTGTGTCAGAACTAATAAAGTGCACACCTGTGGCTCTGCTCTGTTTTTGGCTCTGGCACAGGCCCAGGCTGTCAGGTGGCTGGGAGGATGAGAGGGGCACCTTGGGCTGTGGGGCATCTATAGGCTATGGCTCATGACCACATTAAACTGAGAGAAAATGACCTTTTGGCCTGGAGTTTTGCCTCACCATTCCTGCCATCCTGTCCCTTCTCCCCCAGTCACATACATCACAGTCATTGGCTCAACCACCCTTTACCCACTTCTTTCCCCCGAGACTCCTCTCCACCTCTACCTCCTTCTTGCTCCTCCACCTTATTCACGTCAACTTGATTATTCAGCCAGCCCTCAGGCCGTGACCACAGCTAGCCTGGGAGCAGCGCTGCGGAACATCTCCCCCTCCACGCCCAGCCTCACACCTGTCACTCCGTCACGCGTGTGGTCCAGGCCCACCAGGTAAGCACGCTGCTGACAGCTAAGAATACACTAACGTGTCCCTACTGCCACATGGACAAGTGGACAATATGATAAATACGCCAACAACTGGGTTTTTCCTTATCCACCCTTTTCCCTCCTTCCTATCATCATCCTCATGTCCTCGTTCTAAGCAGCACACTAAGCCTCTCTCACGGTAAGGTTCAGATGGTGTCCATTCACTCAGCATTGACAAAGGAGCTACTCGATGAAAAAAGCAATCTACTACAGTTTAACCTGTAATATATGGACACTCCCTGTACCTTTGGGTAGCCTTATTCTTTTCTTGCTACTATAGCTAACCTGTTTGGGCTCCACCTGTCTACTGATCTCCATATGAGTCATGCTCTCCAGGGCTAATGGCCCATATGGCTTTGTTGTATGGCGCTGTGCTGAGGTTATGTGTGTTTTAAGTTGACTTTGTCTATCAGCTGTTATGTAACCACCAAAATATCTGCAGGACACAGCTAAATAAAGACCAAATGGAATCCTAGTATTAGGGCTAATTCCACAACAAGTCATGACATAGCATGTTGATTCATGCCTGGTGCTCTTAAGTGTATGTCCCCAGTTATCACGCAGTAGCGATGAGAATCAGGGCATGCACTAGAATGCCAAGTGCACCCCAAATTTCTCTCTATTATTAGACCACGAACACCCACTTCAGAAAAAAATGGTGAATGCACTCGAGTAGATGTCTGAGGTTTATAGTTTGTGTGTGTTTTGAGTGTAGTGGAATTGTAGATCCTAGTGTCTTGTCTTCTCCCAGATGGCTGTTATAAAACCAGAGACCCAGCCTCTGGCTATTGGCAGTCACAGGTGTGACAAGGGGGAGGCTATGCCTCACACACCTCCCTGACAAAGCCCATTATGCTCTCTTGATGAAAGCGTGCACACACACACTTCTGGACCGTTGTCAAACAGTCTGGCAGTAAGAATGCCAATGCTGATCCTGATGAATATGAATGAGGTGCTTATAGGCATGCTGCCAATCCATGCCTACATTTCTCTTTGCATTGGCATTGATTTCGGGACTTGTTTTTTCTCTTTGTGTGCCCGCCTCCTAAAGAGAACAAATCCAGATGTAAAATTCTGCCATGTGATATAGGAATTTGTAAGTTGCCTATATGCAGTCGCATAAGCGTCGCAGAAGATGGAGTTGCACCTCGTTCTCTAACACTATGCTGACTACACTCAGTTATCAGGTACACAGATACAGTAGATAGAGAATACAAGGCTTGTACAGCTCTCTTCTCAAAGGCACTCTTGGCTCCTACTTTATGACACGGAGGAAGATGAAGAAACAGCATTTTCATCACGCGGGAGATCAAAGACCTAACAGTGAGAAGCTGAGGAGGTATATTCCATTGATATGGTTATCACCATATCAATGGAATATACCTCCTCAGTATTAAAAGGCTGGAGCAGGGCTTCACAAGCACCTTGGAGAGACAAAAAGAAGAGGAGAGAGAACATCTGAGTGTATACCGTCTGTTCTTCAATGATCCAGTATGGCTGTACAGGCTTATGCCCAAGAGTGTTCTCTTCTCCATGTTCGGGCAAGACTGTATTGGTGGCACAGTGGCATAGTGCCTTGCACTGCCACTTCACAACAAGGTCCTGGGTGCAATGCACTGTTCGGTGCTATGGTGAGCTAACTCCTGGGCCTTTCTGTGTGGAGTTTGCATGTGCTTAGATGAGTTTCTTCAGTAAAGAACCCCAAAATAAAAAGAACATGCAGCTTGCTCTAGCCAGGACATGGGTGAGGACTTGGACTTGACCACTGTTGATGTGGTTTTTCACTGTTCCTGACTGCCCTGGGAGGAAGGACGATGGGACAAAGTGCAGAGACTAATTACTCCAGTGGATGCCCTGGCGTGTGTGTTCCTCCATGCATGAGTATGTTACACGTCTTTGAGATTGATTCTTCCTAATATCACACTTCTCATCCTTCAAGGATGATTGCCTACAAGACCAATGATTGACAAGATCTCTCTCCCCCTTTTTAAAGTTCAGGGAAGTTACTATGTCACTAGTTACTACTAAGTTAAACTGTTTTTCATTGGCTTGGATCTTCTATGGTTAATGTTCACATCCAGAAGATCACAAATATAACATTCTAGTTTATGCTGTAAAAAAGGGGAAACGGAGTCTAAAGAATATCTCATAAATGTCAAAATAAACATTCCTTACACTGCTTGATTGGACAGAGGAAGAGAAGAGCAAAGAAGGAGAGAATGGGAAGACCATTCCAAATTAGATAGCCTATTTGAATATACAAGCCCCCTAGTACCATTACATTTACATTTAGCAGATGGTCTTATCCAGAGTGACTTACAGTAAGTAGGCTACAGGGACATTCCCCCGAGGCAAGTAGGGTGAAGTGCCTTGCCCAAGGACACAACGTAATTTTTTGGTACGGCCGGGAATCGAACTGGCAACCTTCAGATTACTAGCCCGATTCCCTAACCGCTTAGCCACCTGACTCCCCCCCCATTAACAATTAATATGGGCCAAAAGCGTACGTCAATACTGTGGCGTGGACTTGAGGCTTGTGGCGAAAACTTGAAGAACGAGAGCGGAAAATCAAATGCTTATATTAACTAGCCCGTTTTCCTTTTTTCTTGTATCATTTTGCATGGTCTAGGAACAGAGAGCAGCTGTTGAGGATGGTCAACATGATTTGTTTACAAGCTTTGCATGCAGATCTGAGTAGAAGAGAGAAAGAGTGTGAATACGTGCACATGTGAGAGTGTTTGTGTGTTCTGTGTATGAGTGAGGACAGAGGGGCGGGGTGGGGCTTAATGCCATGGGGGTTCAGCTTCAATTCCGTTGCCTGGGGCCTGTCACCAAGAAGCAACTCCTCACCACAGCTGCTGCCCACAATGGCCTGAGTCACACCATCTGGGAGAAGGGAAGACTATAAACCTTTAAAAGCCTTTCCATCAGCTATGACCAAATGCAGTTTAGCGCTTATTTGAACAGGACCCTTGTATATCTTCTTTCCTTCCCCACACAACCACCACACTCAGTCAAGGCAGGTAGGAGTTTAGTGACTAGTGGAAAAGTGTGTTAGGTGTGTGTGTTTTCAACATGTTTTGTTTACAAGGTTTGCATGCAGGTCTGAGTAGGAGTAAACATACTGGATGTCTGCGTGTGTAAAGAGTCAGAGTATCTGTGTGTCTCTGTGTGCTTGTATCTGGCCTTCCATCAATCACCACATCCTCCAATAATCCTGCTTTCGGGGGAAAACAGGAGGTGAAGCAGGGCGGGGCTATCTATCTGTGGACACTAGATCTCTCCGGAGGGTATAGAGCCCTTCTACCCTGCTAATCCACTCCCCCACCACCATCGCCTGCATCTCCTTCTGTTCTTAGAGCCGTGACAGCCATGTGTCAGACAGCACCCTCAGTCTCAGCCAATCAGGTGTTAGGGAGGCCCTCCAGAAAATGTGTTAATGTGTGACCACGCCAAAAAGAACATTCAATGACCAAACAAAGCAAACAGTGCAGTGAGGGTTGTGTGCGTTGACACGGCGTGGTGTGCAGTTATAGGACTTGTTGTCAGTGATGACGCCAATAGCCAAAGGGTAAGGGGTTATGGGATGAGCGGAAATGGAGGATGTGAGAGGGATTTTGATTGAGGGAAAACTGAGACCTGGGGTTTATTTCTGACAACATCGGAATGCCTTGGTTGTTTGGACTGAATTAATCTGTGCCTACGTGCTGAACTGAGTGAATGATTCAGTTGTTTCAGACACAGCTCTACACTCTGACAAAGTCATGCAGGGTGTGTCATTAGGGGTCATCAGTCATTACTTTGGAGACTGTTATTTGATACTATCAAAACCCACAATCCGGAATAAGATCCCTTGTGGTTTTATTTCATTAAAAGGTTTCCACTAAGAAGCTCTGCATCAGAAATATGCATTAATTTCCCTGCCTCATTAGTAGACCATCAGAAGTTTATTGACTTGATGACCAGCCCTGCAGTTTCCGCCAATGGTACTTAGTCATCATCAGTACACTAGGTGAATCACTCTGGGATGTTCAGTTGTCATGGACATGCCATAATAGTTCCCACCTCTTCCCACAGTAATCTGGTTTCTATTCATCTGAGTTCCTGCTCATTTGATATAGAACTCATGTAAGCAATGGCTACTCAAAGTGCCAGAAGCTTTCTTTCTTCTTAGTGTCTGCTTGAGCTGACATGACCCCCAAGGAAATACTTAAAATAACCCACTCTCCACCTCTCCAACACTGGGTCTGTAAGTCTAACTCACTGGGAGAAACCAACGGCTAGACAGGACATCTTAGAACAGAGGAATGATGGCGGTGTACAGGTAATGCAGTCCCAAAGGGCATACATCAATTTTTTGCCTTAATAACCTGCTCTTACGCAGTACAAAGAAATACACAATAGAGCCTCTGAAACGGTGATATTCAGGATTGTACTCACTTGTAAACACATCCACTGAAAGCACTGGATGATAATCATTTATTTCATTTCTGAAGGCACTGACATCACATTATGTATTTGACACAATAGCTTTTGTGAATAACTTAGAACAGAGAAGTGGCCCACTGCACAGGAAGCTTTGAGCTTGGTTTAGGTTATGACCTCACATCTCTGAAATCTAAGCAGAACAATCCACTATTTAATTTTCACATACACAGCACAATACCTCCTCTGCAGACAGCCAAGAAGTGGAAGATCTTTTATCAGCTTACATGAGTTCTAAACCTGCTGACAATGGCACAGTAATTTAACTAGATTTCCCTTTTATATATGCAAAGGCAATTACAGGATAACCTGCTTCTTTGTTGTTAACGCTGGAAGAAATTTGTCTGGTAGTTTTCTCACTTAACTTGTAATTGCCTCTAATTGAGATCTTACCTGAAAGTAACAAAAAATATGTTGAGTAAAAGATATACGCATGTGCTTCCATCACATTTTGAGTTACAACTCAACCAGTCATAATACATAACACATGCCAATAACACGCACACTGTACAGTATCTCCGGATAAAGAACACTATATTATTATTAACAGGTTAGGTCAAAATTCCCTGGCTCAAATCTTCGCTATCAGCATGATTGCAGTAAAAAGCATATTGATGCTAACTATTCTGGCTACTTACAAGCAACAAACAAGCCAGTAAAATCCATACAGTTTGTGGGGAAATTACACACTGCCTTTACACCACAGACATCTCCCTACTCTTACATTAACTAGACCACCAACCAAGATGCAAAGTATGTTGAGATCTGTGCAAACACTGGAGATGGCACAAATGACAAAAGTGTAGATTTTGCTCAAAGTGATTCTAAAGCTGCATGTGGAGGCCCATATTTGACAGTATTTTCTTTGCATTACTGGTATGATACCACAGTAGCACAAACTAATTACTGTGTACACATACTGTACATACAGGCTTCAAGTAAGTGTAGGAAGTTGTCTCCAGTCAAAATAAAACCTTCCTTTCTTTCTGACTTTGAAAGGAGCAATCACTGATCCGGCATGTCTGGATTGGTCAACACCTGTACAGAGGAACAGGTTTTCCCTTCTCCAGTAATTAAGTCAGAGATCAATCCGGAAATCAGCCTGTAACTAGCAAGTGGAAGTGATAGCCAGGGCGGAGCTCTCAGAGTCTGTAGCAGTGCTGTCTCTCTGATGACTCTGTATCCGGGTGGTCCTGTTTGTGTCTCTGTGGTCAGCTCCTACTGCCTCTGATACGCTGCTGAAGCCTTGTTCCCTGGAAAGCATGATAGTGATTGGTTTAAAACACATTTAATCATACTACCAATCCTAATTGTTAATACATACATTGTAAGGACAAATATTTTCCCTGACATACCTAGGCCTGATAAACAACCTTAGATGAGAACCCAATGACTAGATTTAGCATGTGATTAGAGAAAAATAAAATAAGTTAAATAGAATATTGTGGAAAGGTTTGTTTATTTCGATAAGTAAATTCAAAAGTTAAAAATCATATATTATACAGAGGCATTACACACAGAGTGAAACATTTCAAGTGTTTATTTCGTAAAATTTTTATGATGGCTTACACCAAATTCAGTATCTCATAAAATCATAATATTACAAAGCCCAGGATGCTTTGATAGCGGCCTTCAGCTCGTCTGCATTGTTGGGTCTGGTGTCTCTCATCTTCCTCTTGACAATACCCATAGATTCTCTATGGGGTTTAGGTCAGGTGAATTTGCTGGCCAATCAAGCACAGTGATACCATGGTCATTAAACCAGGTACTGGTACTTCTGGCAGTGTGGGCAGGTGCCAAGTCCTGCTGGAAAATGAAATCAGCATCTCCATAAAGCTTGTCAGCGGAAGGAAGCATGAAGTGCTCTAAAATGTCCTGGTAGACGGCTGCATTGACTTTGGACTTGATAAAACAGTGGACCTACACCAGCAGACGACATGGCTCCCCAAATCACGCTTGACACGAGGAATGTGACAGTTGTAGCCCATGTCCTGGATACATCTGTGCGTGGTGGCTTTTGAAGCACGGACTCCAGCTGCAATCCACTCCTTGTGAATCTCCCCCAAATTCTTGAATGGCCGTTGCTTCACAATCCCCCAAAAGCTGCGGTTATCCCTGTTGCTTGTGCACCTTTTTCAACCACACTTTTTCCTTCCACTCAACTTTCTATTAATATGCTTGGATACAGCACTCTGGGAACAGCCAGCGTCTTTAGAAAATTACCTTTTGTGGCGGGTGTCAATGACTGTTTTCGGGACAACTGTCAGGTCAGCAGTCTTCCCCATGATTTTGTAGCCTACTGAACCAGCCTTAGAGACAATTTTAAAGGCTCAGGAAACCTTTGCAGGTGTTTTGAGTTAATTATCTGATTAGCATGGGACATCATCGGTCTACAATATTGAACCTTTTCACAATATTCACATTTTCTGAGATACTTAAATTTGGGTTTTCAAAAGAAATAAACACTTGAAATGTTTCACTCTGTGTGTAATCCCTCTGTATATTTGTAGAGTTTCACCTTTTGAATTTACTTATAAACAAACCTTTCCATGATATTCTAATTTACTGAGATGCACCTATATATAATATATAAACTCCTGATACAACACTATGTTTATGCTATCTTTCCATCCTCACGTAAGAAGTTGCTCAAGCTCTCGTTTGATCTTGTTGACTACTGGAGGTCCTTGATAAATGAGGGCAGTGTACAGCTGGACCAATGAGGCGCCAGCACGGATCTTTTCCATGGCATCCTGCCCAGAGGAAACACCCCCAACTCCTATGATTGGCACCTTGCCTTCAAATGAGAAGAGAAACATCCTTGTTATTATTTGTTTTGTACAGTTGTGTCAGTTTTCTGGGTGACAAAAACACTTTGAATTGAAAAGAAAAAATGAATTTGGTCCAGCACGTCGTACTGTTAAGATTTTGTCATTGTGGTTAAGGTACCGCCCGTTAACAGTACAGTACCTTTTGTGAGGCTGTACATCTCCCTGACCGTGTGTGTGGACAGTTCCCTGACCGGTCTGCCGCTCAGCCCCCCTACTTCACATTTCTGGGGATCTTTGAGGATGTCAGGCCTAGACACTGTGGTGTTGGATATCATCAGACCATCCACACCCAGCTTAAAGTGAGAGGGGGGGGGGGGGCACAAGCAAATCACACATGGTTAAGGACGTCAAACCCCTGTCAATCACTGTCAATAAGATTATTAGTGTCCGTTGAGGAGCTTTTTGTCATTAAACTTGCATACATGCATTTGCTATTGTCAGAGTAGTGTTCAGTGACTAGCTTAGTATATACACGGATGTTGAGGTCCAAATGAGATACAGATCAAATATTCGCAACGCTTTCTTCCTCTTTCCCCCTCACATTAGCAAAGTCCCTCTCTCTCTTCCAAGAGCAATCCATTGAGGGGGAGGAAGAGGAGATGTAATGCATTTCAATGAAGGTATTAACAAACTTCTCTGCCTGTGAAAGCCTAGGGCAGAATCCTGCTTGGGTGAGGACTACACCCACAGTCCACTGTTACGTGAGCTGAGTAGAAAGAAGGGCCCTGAAAACAAACAGGGCTGAGAGGCCAGTGGTCAAACTGAAACACTCAAACACAACCCTGACCGCACAAGGCTCAACTCTGACCTCAGTGATGACATCGGCGATGTCCTGCTTGTCCTGGTGGGTGAGGTCTGGGGCGATCTTCACCAAGACCGGGGGCTTTGACCCCCCCTGGAGTGCATCACGCTCCTTTAGCACCTGCAGGAGACCAGCGGAGAGGAGGCGGGAGGCACAACAACAAGACAGATATGATGGATAAACCATTTTCACAGTCAGAGAGCTGTACATGATTCATGATGACAGGATGATTTGAGTGACAGTTTTGGGATCTTTTACATTTACATTACATTTACATTTAGCAGACACTCTTATCCAGAGCGACTTACAGTAACTACAGGGACATTCCCCCCAAGCAAGTAGGGTGAATTGCCTTGCCCAAGGACACAATGTCATTTGGCACGGCTGGGAATCGAACTGGCAACCTTCAGATTACTAGCCCGACTCCCTCACTGCTCAGCCATCTGACTCCCTTTAGTCCTTTTACAAGCAGGTTAACCTGTTTCCCCAGCAGTAGTGGCATTGGGACTGCATGTGTAATTTCACTTCTCTGCCATAGAGAGGGAAAGGCAATTACAATCCTTAACCATCCCTTTTTTTAATAATGCATGGCAAAGTCCAGGTTATGTGGTTGGAATACAGACTCTCCACTCAGTGTTTTGAACTGTCAGGCTCAGGCTTAGAGGGATACTCAGATTATCAATACCATTTCAAAACAAACGCCATAATAGTGTACCCTGCAGGCAGTACTGTGAGTTGACTATGAGTTATTCCGTTTGAGAGGAGAAGGAGGGGAGTAGGAGGGTGAAGAGGTGAAGAGATGGGAAGAGGGAGGGGAGTAGGAGGATGAAGAGGTGAAGAGGGAGGGAGGGAGCTGTTTTGAGGGTTGTTTTCCTACCTTGTGCAGTAACTGCCTGAGCTCATCCTTGCTCTGCAGGTCTCGGAGGCCCGGGGTGTTGGGACTGCTGACGTTGACCACCAGGTAGTCTGCCAGCGGCCCCAGCCCACGCACCCCCTCCAGATAGTCTCCCGTTGCACTCTGGGACAGTTTGTTCTTGCCCAAGTTGATGCCTAGGGGCAGGCCAGCTAAAAACACACGGCATGAGCAGAGACAGGAGCAGGGAGGAGTATGGGTCACTGACTGGAAGCAGGTGAGGTTAGACTTTACTAGGCTATCTTTAGGTAGGTGGACTTTACTAAAAGCAAATTAGCAGAAGATGCCATTTGACTGGACTTGGGTAAACACATTGATCATGCATAAACATTGTACATTAGAATGTAACTATACTGTAGCAATGATGCTCTCAAAAACACCACAGTTACTCTGACAGACTCTGAACTTTGTCAGTGTCATCCTCATTAAAACAGGACAGTAGCATTTTAGCCTGAGGTTGTGTTTACCTTTAGTGAGCTCTGCCTGTGTTCCTGCTCTGGCCTTCAGCCTCTCCTGGGCAGCCAGCAGACCACAGCTGTTAAAACCATATCTGGAACATGCATGAATCACACACACACAAGACAACAACGCTTAACACCAATGAGTCACACAAGGTTCACAATAACAACATAGGTCGGACACAGTTAACAACGGCTCACTTAACATCATGTTGCTAACTAAAGCATTGGACAGTTCGATTGATGAAGTTCAGGACACAACACAACAAATTGTACTGGTCCATCACACATGCTATGACACATGCTATTAAAAGTTTCACCCATTAATACATACAGGTAGGTATGGAAGCCCATTTCCGCCAGTAAAAGAACATAAAAAAAGATTAAAGATTGTTATAACTATGAGATATTAAGTCGAAATTATG
Organism: Osmerus eperlanus; assembly: GCF_963692335.1. Classification (NCBI taxonomy): domain Eukaryota; kingdom Metazoa; phylum Chordata; class Actinopteri; order Osmeriformes; family Osmeridae; genus Osmerus; species Osmerus eperlanus. The sequence goes on along the minus strand of NC_085027.1, from coordinate 16,751,583 downwards.
AGATACCAAGTACGCATGTGCTCCAGTATGGCGCTGAAAATGAAAGATCCCTTCATCACCTTGCTGGCCTAACCGATGTCCGAGTTGCTACTCACAAACCATGTCCATTTCAAATTGATTATCCTCTATAATTTGCCAACAAGTTGCTACTTTGACCGTATTGTATTAAAGTTGAACTCTCGCATGCTCACTTTGTAGGCCTATCTCATAATTTCGATTAAGTATCTGATAATTTTGACTTAACCCTTTTTTCTTTTTTTTTTACTGGCGGAAATGGGCTTCCATACGTAGGCAATTGATGATCATATAGCAATTCCATGAAGAAAAAAAAGTGGTGTGAGGTGGTTTTAAAAGGGGATATGTTACATTAGAGTTTATTTTATTTTTACAGGGACAGTGCACATTAATCAACGTTTCAGTAAAAGTGCCGGTTTTAGCCACCTGGCTAATTTTCAACCCCATCCCTGGACATAACCGTCACATGAGCCTTTGTGTGGCTCCTTTTACTCACGAGTGTCTTTGAACTTCTGACATGCTTTGCTGCTCAGAGCTGAGGGGGAAAGCATTCCTCATATAGAGAGAGGCTCAGGATGCCCAGAACCCCATGTATGGGATGCTAAATTAAACCCATTGTATTAATTCCATTGTAATTAACAACACACAAAAGGCTTAAATTAATTTTCTGCGAAGAATTCAAAAGTTTGATGCCTCATGAATTAAATTTCAATCAACTGACATACCATCCTGGTCTTTCATTATGACTAAAAGAACAAAGAGTTCAAATATCGATCTGGAAGACCCATTCTTCAAGTTCCTGTGTGCAACATCATTTGCCATTCAAAAACTGAACACTAGAAAATCTGACAAAACTGTCACGCACTTAAAGAAGCGTCAGAGCTGCTTTTGAGAAAGCTTAATTACCTTTCAAATGTTTACAAGTCCATCTTAAATAGGTGTGTTACTATACAGACTACACAGGTCTAGATGTAGCCTATTCCAGGTGAATTGTAATCAGCAGCTTGGCTTCAGCATGCATGTCATCCATCTGCTTGTTCCTAATTTGGGTTTTAACCACTCTCTGCCACAATTCTCCCTTAGACACACTTATATTGTATTTTGCCTTTTGATACGGCTGAAGCAATTTTCCCGCACGGATTAATACAATCCTACTCTACTTCTTTAAAACAAAGTCGAAACCACTTTAATGTATGACTCATCCCTTCATGGTGGAGTGTCCCTGTCTATGAATCATTGAGAAAGACAGTGGAATTGTCGAGTGAAACTTTATTTTCAGCCATGATGCTTAGATTATTGTTAATATATTAATATACAGAATATAGCAACTTAATAGGTGTAGACATAATAAAGCTGGGGATATGTTGGTAGCATGTTTGTAATGTAAACCGAAATAAGTGGTCTCTGATACCCACATTAAAAACTAAAACTAGAAAGGGTACAATTTCTGGGGAAATTGTAGGGTGTGCTTGCTTGCGTCGGTTGCACAGGGGTCCGTTTTTTAATGACATTTTTACAACTGATATTTCTGTATATTTTATCTAAAAATGCATAGGGCCTACTTATTATTTATAAAGATTACATAGATTTAAAAGCATCTTTTTTTTGCTGCTCATTTACAACTCAAAATACGAGTTAAGTGTAGAATGAAATATGATGTCTTCTCATTTCCCCTGCAAGAGGCAGCCTCATAGCTGAATCAACGAATACATTTGGCAGACCGGTGTAAAAATTGACCTAATCTCTATGACTTAAACGTCCTTTTAAGTTTTCCCTTCTCATGATATTTTCAGGCATTTAGCCTACTCATATTGCATTCATTCATGAATAAAGAACCCCCTTTGAAGATTATTCTACGACGTTACCAGCAGTAGAAGATGGAATCGCGATTCAAACATTACCATCTGCTAACTGAAAAAATGCCCTCAAAAACGTAAATAAGCTAATAAAAATAATAATAATAAAAAAGACATTTATTTAGTGGAAAATCGCTCATTAGTAAAATGAGTAAATAGTTATCACCCTGGCCTCTTTGCTTGTGGCGTTTCTGCAGCTGCCTTGCAGTAAAGCTATAGTTAGCCTAGCTATCCCCCAAGTTAACAGATGCGAAACGAATGTTCTGCCAAAGGTAGTCACGCGTGTTTTCGTGACGTTAGTGACGTAGTGACGTTAGTAACGTCAGTGACTGTGGCTAGCAAATTAGCCACCGTTAGCTTCACTTTTAGCCACAAAAACTTAACTTCAGCCTAAACCATGCAACGGAACGTAAATTCCAATAGAAGCAACTCAATCGCTACCAAGACGAAACTTTTGACACCTACGTTGAGCATTTAGCGTACTCATTGCATTCATTCATTAATAAAGAACACCCTTTGAAGATTATTCTACGACGTTACCCGGCAGTAGAAGATGGAATCGCGATTCAAACAGTACCATCTGCTAACTGAAAATATGCTCCCCAAAACGTAAATAAGCTTGACATTTATTTAGTGGAAAATCGCTCATTCATAAAAAGCTCACTGGTAGCGATCATTGTCAGTAACAACGCAAAATGCGATATAGCCCTGTGTGGAGAAGCTGCCCGGTAAATTGTACTACTACGGTACAGTACTAGACTACTGCTGTGTTCGTCTTGGTAGCGATTGCGTTGGTTGAATTGGATTTAACGTTCCGTTGTACGGTTTAAGCTGAAATTAATTATTTTCATGAACAGATTGACAACGTTTAGGATGTGGCAATGAAGTTCAGGTTAGTAGTTAGATAGACTTTTGATTTAAGTAAGGGGAGTGCCGAACATGTTCTGTCGCCGTTTGACTTCCTACAGTTGTGTAAGCTAGATGTTTTTGTAGTGTGTCTCACGTAAGCTACAGCGTTGCAGTGAGCTACACTGGTTTGAAACCACAGGTAATGTTTTTTTCACCAACAAATCGTTTACTAATGTCAGAATAAACCCTACAACGAAAATGTATATGTGAGGAATGTTTATTTTAACGATTGAAAACAGATAACGCTACATCATAGACCACTGTAGTATGTGTTGCCCGGGCAACACAGGCTAATGTCATGATGCTAATACTTCAGTGAAATAGTAGACTACTGTTTCCGAAAGTAGATGTACTTCCTTAATAAAATCAGCTTATATTGTACATTACACATCACAATTGTGTGTCATATCACAAAGTAAAATGAGTAAATAGTTATCACCTGGCCTCTTTGCTTGTGGCGTTTCTGCAGCTGCCTTGCAGTAAAGCTATAGTTAGCCTAGCTATCTCCCAGAAGTTAACGAGCTGCTAAACTAATATTCTGCTAGAGGTAGTCACGCGAGTTTTCGTGACGTTAGTGACGTAAGTAGCGTCATTGACTGTGGTTAGCAAGTTAGCCACCGTTAGCTTCACTTTTCGACACAAAAACGTAATTTCTACTTAAACCGTGCAACGGAACGTAAATCCCAATACAAGCAACTCAATCGCTACCAAGACGAAACTTTTGACACCTACGTTGTCTATGTAGGCCAAATATTGACTGAGTTTTAGGGGGGCAAAAAGAAACTAGAAACGGCTGTTCCTGCGAAACAGCAGTGAGAATGCTGAAAACCTGAATGGGGATAGCTGACCATGCTAAAAAAGCTGAAAATAGTGAAAATTTAGTAGAAAGTTATAAGCTGAAGCTTCAAAGCAACCGAAAGGTATTTTTGAAAAGGGCTGGAGCAGCATTCCAACAATGATTTGAAAGGATTTACCATTACTTTTAAAGGGAGAATAATTTGCACAAAAACCTTAATATTTTAAAAAGTATAAAAGTGAGAAATGAGAAAATACCCGCAAGCTGAAATGAATTTCAAAGAGCTAAAATAGCTAAAATAGCCTACAATGCGGGAGAAGCTGAAAGCTGAACTGTTAAACAGAAGAAGTAGGCTAGCTAGTCGGAACAAGAATATTATCGTTTTAACAGCTGAAATTATAGTTGGGATAGTAATAGCAGTAGCAGATGTAGCCTACCATTGAGTGCGTTTACTCGGCTTTCTTAGTTTTGCAAGTTTTGTCCGTGGAGCATACAACGATTATCTGTAAATGTGAGCTCTTTAGTAGTTACATTGGCTGAAAGAGGACAATTTTTCCTACATTTTAAGGTATAACTTGTTTCTGTAAGTTAAACTATATGAACGTTAGAGGAATTTGTTTGACAAATTAGTTGAATATCAGAAAAAGAGCAGCAAGCAGAGTGTGCCACTCTGCTTGCTGCTCGTTCATAAAAATCAAGAAGGAGCAAACATTTTAATGTATTTCAAACTGTCATAATTCAAAATTGGCTGAACATTTGAAAAAGCTGAATCATTTGGGAATAGCTGAATGTCTTGTGAACATTTTAAAGGTTGAATGGTGTCTCTAGCTGAAAGTAAGCTGAAGTAGTTACGTTTGAAAGAGGAGGAAGCTTTTTAATGATTTGAAAGGATTTACCATTACTTTTAATGGGAGAATAATTTGCACAAAAACCTTAATGTCTTAAAAAGTATAAAAGTGAGAAATACCAAAAGTCATAGCCATCATCTCCTGAAGGAGCTGAACGTTTTGATACAAAAGTTGTAGGAATCGGTTAAAGTATGCAGAACGAGTTAAAGGCCAAAAAACGGCGGAAGAACTAAGAAGTTGATATAATAATAACTAGAAAAGGCTGTTCCTGCGAAACAGCAGTGAGAATGCTGAAAACCTGAATGGGGATAGCTGACCATGCTAAAAAAGCTGAAAATAGTGAAAATTTAGTAGAAAGTTATAAGCTGAAGCTTCAAAGCAACCGAAAGGTATTTTTGAAAGGGGCTGGAGCAGCATTCCAACAATGATTTGAAAGGATTTACCATTACTTTTAAAGGGAGAATAATTTGCACAAAAACCTTAATATTTTAAAAAGTATAAAAGTGAGAAATGAGAAAATACCCGCAAGCTGAAATGAATTTCAAAAATGTGTGAGTCACACAAAAGAGGCAGTGTGGAAGCTGAACTGCATCATCTTAACAAAGCTAAGAGATAAAATAGCCTACAATGTGGGAGAAGCTGAAAGCTGAACTGTTAAACAGAAGAAGAAGTAGGCTAGCTAGTCGTAACAAGAATATTATCGTTTTAACAGATTAAATTATAGTTGGGATAGTATTAGCAGTAGCAGATGTAGCCTATGCGTTTACTCGGCTTTCTTAGTTGGATTCAATGTGTTGATGGAATGAAACATACAGCAGTAGAGCCGATACAGGAAGACACGGCGACACTTTGTTGCAGAAGGATGATGGTGCAAGTTTTGTCCGTGGAGCATACAACGATTAATAAAAAAGAATCATGTAGACGCGTTTATTGAGTAATCGCATAACTAATTACACATGTAAACGGAGTAATCGTATTATTGGCATAAACCGACAATTGCTAGTAATCGTGTTTCTCATGGTCAAGTAAACGTACCAATCACCTGTGTGAGAGACTGAGTGGTGCGTGTCTGTCGTTACGGTGATGGTGCAGCTATGATTGCTAACGCGCTGAGGGAAGAGAATAAGAGAAATGTAGCTAGAATCCACACCTCAAACAAGATAACCTAGACGCAAAACTGTACGTCCAATCCAAAATATAAGGATATTTTCCGAGACCCAAGACTCTGCCGAAACCAGAGATATTCTTTATATGTCTGTGCAGTCAGAAATACGACTCTACCTGCAGTTTCAAAAACGTGTTCCTTTTGCTTTCCTGGTGCTTGTTTGTTTGGTTGCCACGGTGATGGCGCAGCTGTGATAGCTAACGAGCTAGGCAGAGAGAAAAACGAACATTTACCTAGCATCCACACCTCAAACAAGTTGACCTAGACGCAAAACTATACGTCCATTCCAAAATATAAGGATATTTTCCGAGACCCAAGACTCTGCCGAAACCAGAGATGTCCTTTATATGTCTGTGCGGTCAGAAATACGACTCTATCGGCAGTTTCAAAATCTTGTTCCTTCTTGCTTTCTCTGACTGATTTTACTCACTTCTCCATTGAAGTTAGTGAGAGAATTTGAAAGGCTGCTCTCGCTTCAAGGCTCATAGCTGAAAATCTGTAAATGTGAGCTCTTTAGTAGTTACATTGGCTGAAAGAGGACAAATTTTCCTACATTTTAAGGTATAACTTGTTTCTGTAAGTTAAACTATATGAACGTTAGAGGAATTTGTTTGACAAATTAGTTGAATATCAGAAAAAGAGCAGCAAGCAGAGTGTGCCACTCTGCTTGCTGCTCATTCATAAAAATCAAGAAGGAGCAAACATTTTAATGTATTTCAAACTGTCATAATTCAAAATTGGCTGAACATTTGAAAAAGCTGAATCATTTGGGAATAGCTGAATGTCTTGTGAACATTTTAAAGGTTGAATGGTGTCTCTAGCTGAAAGTAAGCTGAAGTAGTTACGTTTGAAAGAGGAGGAAGCTTTTTAATGATTTGAAAGGATTTACCATTACTTTTAATGGGAGAATAATTTGCACAAAAACCTTAATGTCTTAAAAAGTATAAAAGTGAGAAATACCAAAAGTCATAGCCATCATCTCCTGAAGGAGCTGAACGTTTTGATACAAAAGTTGTAGGAATCGGTTAAAGTATGCAGAACGAGTTAAAGGCCAAAAAACGGCGGAAGAACTAAGAAGTTGATATAATAATAATAATAATAATAAAGAGAAACAGGAAAACAATAGTGAGAATGCTTAACAGCATTCTCACAACTAGAAACGGCTGTTCCTGCGAAACAGCAGTGAGAATGCTGAAAACCTGAATGGGGATAGCTGACCATGCTAAAAAAGCGGAAAATTGTGAAAATTTAGTAGAAAGTTATAAGCTGAAGCTTCAAAGCAACCGAAAGGTATTTTTGAAAGGGGCTGGAGCAGCATTCCAACAATGATTTGAAAGTATTTACCATTACTTTTAAAGGGAGAATAATTTGCACAAAACCCTTTATATTTTAAAAAGTATAAAAGTGAGAAATTAGAAAATACCCGCAAGCTGAAATGAATTTCAAAAATGTGTGAGTCACACAAGAGGCAGTGTGGAAGCTGAACTGCATCATATTAACAAAGCTAAGAGCTAAAATAGCCTACAATGTGGGAGAAGCTGAAAGCTGAACTGTTAAACAGAAGAAGAAGTAGGCTAGCTAGTCGTAACAAGAATATTATCGTTTTAACAGATTAAATTATAGTTGGGATAGTATTAGCAGTAGCAGATGTAGCCTATGCGTTTACTCGGCTTTCTTAGTTGGATTCAATGTGTTGATGGAATGAAACATACAGCAGTAGGGCCGATACAGGAAGACACGGCGACACTTTGTTGCAGAAGGATGATGGTGCACGTTTTGTCCGTGGAGCATACAACGATTAATAAAAAAGAATCATGTAGACGCGTTTATTGAGTAATCGCATAACTAATTACACATGTAAACGGAGTAATCGTATTATTGGTATAAACCGACAATTGCTAGTAATCGTGTTTCTCATGGTCAAGTAAATGTACCAATCACCTGTGTGAGAGACTGAGTGGTGCGTGTCTGTCGTTACGGTGATGGTGCAGCTATGATTGCTAACGCGGTGAGGGCACAGAATAAGAGAAATGTAGCTAGAATCCACACCTCAAACAAGATAACCTAGACGCAAAACTGTACGTCCAATCCAAAATCTAATGATATTTTCCGAGACCCAAGACTCTGCCGAAACCAGAGATATTCTTTATATGTATGTGTAGTCAGAAATACGACTCTACCTGCAGTTTCAAAAACGTGTTCCTTCTGCTTTCCTGGTGCGTGTTTGTTTGGTTGCCACGGCGATGGAGCAGCTATGATTGCTAACGCGCTGAGGGCAGAGAATAAGAGAAATGTAGCTAGAATCCACACCTCAAACAAGATAACCTAGACGCAAAACTGTACATCCAATCCAAAATCTAATGATATTTTCCGAGACCCAAGACTCTGCCGAAACCAGAGATATTCTTTATATGTCTGCAGTCAGAAATACGACTCTACCTGCAGTTTCAAAAACGTGTTCCTTTTGCTTTCCTGGTGCTTGTTTGTTTGGTTGCCACGGGGATGGCGCAGCTGTGATAGCTAACGAGCTAGGCAGAGAGAAAAACGAACATTTACCTAGCATCCACACCTCAAACAAGTTGACCTAGACGCAAAACTATACGTCCAATCCAAAATATAAAGATATTTTCCGAGACACAAGACTCTGCCGAAACCAGAGATGTCCTTTATATGTCTGTGCGGTCAGAAATACGACTCTATCGGCAGTTTCAAAATCTTGTTCCTTCTTGCTTTCTCTGACTGATTTTACTCACCTCTCCATTGAAGTTAGTGAGAGAATTTGAAAGGCTGCTCTCGCTTCAAGGCTCATAGCTGAAAATCTGTAAATGTGAGCTCTTTAGTAGTTACATTGGCTGAAAGAGGACAAATTTTCCTACATTTTAAGGTATAACTTGTTTCTGTAAGTTAAACTATATGAACGTTAGAGGAATTTGTTTGACAAATTAGTTGAATATCAGAAAAAGAGCAGCAAGCAGAGTGTGCCACTCTGCTTGCTGCTTGTTCATAAAAATCAAGAAGGAGCAAACATTTTAATGTATTTCAAACTGTCATAATTCAAAATTGGCTGAACATTTGAAAAAGCTGAATCATTTGGGAATAGCTGAATGTCTTGTGAACATTTTAAAGGTTGAATGGTGTCTCTAGCTGAAAGTATGCTGAAGTAGTTACGTTTGAAAGAGGAGGAAGCTTTTTAATGATTTGAAAGGATTTACCATTACTTTTAATGGGAGAATAATTTGCACAAAAACCTTAATGTCTTAAAAAGTATAAAAGTGAGAAATACCAAAAGTCATAGCCATCATCTCCTGAAGGAGCTGAACGTTTTGATACAAAAGTTGTAGGAATCGGTTAAAGTATGCAGAACGAGTTAAAGGCCAAAAAACGGCGGAAGAACTAAGAAGTTGATATAATAATAATAATAATAATAAAGAGAAACAGGAAAACAATAGTGAGAATGCTTAACAGCATTCTCACAATAAAGAGAAACAGGAAAACAATAGTGAGAATGCTTAACAGCATTCTCACAACTAGAAACGGCTGTTCCTGCGAAACAGCAGTGAGAATGCTGAAAACCTGAATGGGGATAGCTGACCATGCTAAAAAAGCTGAAAATAGTGAAAATTTAGTAGAAAGTTATAAGCTGAAGCTTCAAAGCAACCGAAAGGTATTTTTGAAAGGGGCTGGAGCAGCATTCCAACAATGATTTGAAAGGATTTACCATTACTTTTAAAGGGAGAATAATTTGCACAAAAACCTTTATATTTTAAAAAGTATAAAAGTGAGAAATGAGAAAATACCCGCAAGCTGAAATGAATTTCAAAAATGTGTGAGTCACACAAAAGAGGCAGTGTGGAAGCTGAACTGCATCATCTTAACAAGGCTAAGAGCTAAAATAGCCTACAATGTGGGAGAAGCTGAAAGCTGAACTGCTAAACAGAAGAAAAAGTAGGCTAGCTAGTCGTAACAAGAATATTATCGTTTTAACAGATTTAATTATAGTTGGGATAGTATTAGCAGTAGCAGATGTAGCCTATGCGTTTACTCGGCTTTCTTAGTTGGATTCAATGTGTTGATGGAATGAAACATACAGCAGTAGGGCCGATACAGGAAGACACGGCGACACTTTGTTGCAGAAGGATGATGGTGCAAGTTTTGTCCGTGGAGCATACAACGATTAATAAAAAAGAATCATGTAGACGCGTTTATTGAGTAATCGCATAACTAATTACACATGTAAACGGAGTAATCGTATTATTGGCATAAACCGACAATTGCTAGTAATCGTGTTTCTCATGGTCAAGTAAACGTACCAATCACCTGTGTGAGAGACTGAGTGGTGCGTGTCTGTCGTTACCGTGATGGTGCAGCTATGATTGCTAACGCGCTGAGGGCAGAGAATAATAGAAATGTAGCTAGAATCCACACCTCAAACAAGATAACCTAGACGCAAAACTGTACGTCCAATCCAAAATATAAGGATATTTTCCGAGACCCAAGACTCTGCCGAAACCAGAGATATTCTTTTTATGTCTGTGCAGTCAGAAATACGACTCTACCTGCAGTTTCAAAAACGTGTTCCTTTTGCTTTCCTGGTGCTTGTTTGTTTGGTTGCCACGGTGATGGCGCAGCTGTGATAGCTAACGAGCTAGGCAGAGAGAAAAACGAACATTTACCTAGCATCCACACCTCAAACAAGTTGACCTAGACGCAAAACTATACGTCCATTCCAAAATATAAGGATATTTTCCGAGACCCAAGACTCTGCCGAAACCAGAGATGTCCTTTATATGTCTGTGCGGTCAGAAATACGACTCTATCGGCAGTTTCAAAATCTTGTTCCTTCTTGCTTTCTCTGACTGATTTTACTCACTTCTCCATTGAAGTTAGTGAGAGAATTTGAAAGGCTGCTCTCGCTTCAAGGCTCATAGCTGAAAATCTGTAAATGTGAGCTCTTTAGTAGTTACATTGGCTGAAAGAGGACAAATTTTCCTACATTTTAAGGTATAACTTGTTTCTGTAAGTTAAACTATATGAACGTTAGAGGAATTTGTTTGACAAATTAGTTGAATATCAGAAAAAGAGCAGCAAGCAGAGTGTGCCACTCTGCTTGCTGCTCATTCATAAAAATCAAGAAGGAGCAAACATTTTAATGTATTTCAAACTGTCATAATTCAAAATTGGCTGAACATTTGAAAAAGCTGAATCATTTGGGAATAGCTGAATGTCTTGTGAACATTTTAAAGGTTGAATGGTGTCTCTAGCTGAAAGTAAGCTGAAGTAGTTACGTTTGAAAGAGGAGGAAGCTTTTTAATGATTTGAAAGGATTTACCATTACTTTTAATGGGAGAATAATTTGCACAAAAACCTTAATGTCTTAAAAAGTATAAAAGTGAGAAATACCAAAAGTCATAGCCATCATCTCCTGAAGGAGCTGAACGTTTTGATACCTAAATTGTAGGAATCGGTGAAAGTATGCAGAACGAGTTAAAGGCCAAAAAACGGCGGAAGAACTAAGAAGTTGATATAACTAGAAACGGCTGTTCCTGCGAAACAGCAGTGAGAATGCTGAAAACCTGAATGGGGATAGCTGACCATGCTAAAAAAGCTGAAAATAGTGAAAATTTAGTAGAAAGTTATAAGCTGAAGCTTCAAAGCAACCGAAAGGTATTTTTGAAAGGGACTGGAGCAGCATTCCAACAATGATTTGAAAGGATTTACCATTACTTTTAAAGGGAGAATAATTTGCACAAAAACCTTAATATTTTAAAAAGTATAAAAGTGAGAAATGAGAAAATACCCGCAAGCTGAAATGAATTTCAAAAATGTGTGAGTCACACAAAAGAGGCAGTGTGGAAGCTGAACTGCATCATCTTAACAAAGCTAAGAGCTAAAATAGCCTACAATGTGGGAGAAGCTGAAAGCTGAACTGTTAAACAGAAGAAGAAGTAGGCTAGCTAGTCGTAACAAGAATATTATCGTTTTAACAGCTGAAATTATAGTTGGGATAGTAATAGCAGTAGCAGATGTAGCCTACCATTGAGTGCGTTTACTCGGCTTTCTTAGTAGGATTCAATGTGTTGATGGAATGAAACATACAGCAGTAGAGCCGATACAGGAAGACACGGCGACACTTTGTTGCAGAAGGATGATGGTGCAAGTTTTGTCCGTGGAGCATACAACGATTAATAAAAAAGAATCATGTAGACGCGTTTATTGAGTAATCGCATAACTAATTACACATGTAAACGGAGTGATCGTATTATTGGCATAAACCGACAATTGCTAGTAATCGTGTTTCTCATGGTCAAGTAAACGTACCAATCACCTGTGTGAGAGACTGAGTGGTGCGTGTCTGTCGTTACGGTGATGGTGCGGCTATGATTGCTAACGCGCTGAGGGCAGAGAATAAGAGAAATGTAGCTAGAATCCACACCTCAAACAAGATAACCTAGACGCAAAACTGTACGTCCAATCCAAAATATAAGGATATTTTCCGAGACCCAAGACTCTGCCGAAACCAGAGATATTCTTTATATGTCTGTGCAGTCAGAAATAGACTCTACCTGCAGTTTCAAAAACGTGTTCCTTTTGCTTTCCTGGTGCTTGTTTGTTTGGTTGCCACGGTGATGGCGCAGCTGTGATAGCTAACGAGCTAGGCAGAGAGAAAAACGAACATTTACCTAGCATCCACACCTCAAACAAGTTGACCTAGACGCAAAACTATACGTCCAATCCAAAATATAAGGATATTTTCCGAGACCCAAGACTCTGCCGAAACCAGAGATGTCCTTTATATGTCTGTGCGGTCAGAAATACGACTCTATCGGCAGTTTCAAAATCTTGTTCCTTCTTGCTTTCTCTGACTGATTTTACTCACCTCTCCATTGAAGTTAGTGAGAGAATTTGAAAGGCTGCTCTCGCTTCAAGGCTCATAGCTGAAAATCTGTAAATGTGAGCTCTTTAGTAGTTACATTGGCTGAAAGAGGACAAATTTTCCTACATTTTAAGGTATAACTTGTTTCTGTAAGTTAAACTATATGAACGTTAGAGGAATTTGTTTGACAAATTAGTTGAATATCAGAAAAAGAGCAGCAAGCAGAGTGTGCCACTCTGCTTGCTGCTCGTTCATAAAAATCAAGAAGGAGCAAACATTTTAATGTATTTCAAACTGTAATAATTCAAAATTGGCTGAACATTTGAAAAAGCTGAATCATTTGGGAATAGCTGAATGTCTTGTGAACATTTTAAAGGTTGAATGGTGTCTCTAGCTGAAAGTGTGCTGAAGTAGTTACGTTTGAAAGAGGAGGAAGCTTTTTAATGATTTGAAAGGATTTACCATTACTTTTAATGGGAGAATAATTTGCACAAAAACCTTAATGTCTTAAAAAGTATAAAAGTGAGAAATACCAAAAGTCATAGCCATCATCTCCTGAAGGAGCTGAACGTTTTGATACAAAAGTTGTAGGAATCGGTTAAAGTATGCAGAACGAGTTAAAGGCCAAAAAACGGCGGAAGAACTAAGAAGTTGATATAATAATAATAATAATAATAATAAAGAGAAACAGGAAAACAATAGTGAGAATGCTTAACAGCATTCTCACAATAACTAGAAACGGCTGTTCCTGCGAAACAGCAGTGAGAATGCTGAAAACCTGAATGGGGATAGCTGACCATGCTAAAAAAAGCTGAAAATAGTGAAAATTTAGTAGAAAGTTATAAGCTGAAGCTTCAAAGCAACCGAAAGGTATTTTTGAAAGGGGCTGGAGTAGCATTCCAACAATGATTTGAAATGATTTACCATTACTTTATAAGGGAGAATAATTTGCACAAAAACCTTAATAGTATAAAAGTGAGAAATTAGAAAATACCCGCAAGCTGAAATGATTTTCAAAAATGTGTGAGTCACACAAAAGAGGCAGTGTGGAAGCTGAACTGCATCATCTTAACAAAGCTAAGAGCTAAAATAGCCTACAATGTGGGAGAAGCTGAAAGCTGAACTGTTAAACAGAAGAAGAAGTAGGCTAGCTAGTCGTAACAAGAATATTATAATTTTAACAGATTAAATTATAGTTGGGATAGTATTAGCAGTAGCAGATGTAGCCTATGCGTTTACTCGGCTTTCTTAGTTGGATTCAATGTGTTGATGGAATGAAACATACAGCAGTAGGGCCGATACAGGAAGACACGGCGACACTTTGTTGCAGAAGGATGATGGTGCAAGTTTTGTCCGTGGAGCATACAACGATTAATAAAAATGAATAATGTAGACGCGTTTATTGAGTAATCACATAACTAATTACACATGTAAACGGAGTAATCGTATTATTGGCATAAACCGACAATTGCTAGTAATCGTGTTTCTCATGGTCAAGTAAACGTACCAATCACCTGTGTGAGAGACTGAGTGGTGCGTGTCTGTCGTTACGGTGATGGTGCAGCTATGATTGCTAACGCGCTGAGGGCAGAGAATAAGAGAAATGTAGCTAGAATCCACACCTCAAACAAGATAACCTAGACGCAAAACTGTACGTCCAATCCAAAATATGAGGATATTTTCCGAGACCCAAGACTCTGCCGAAACCAGAGATATTCTTTATATGTCTGCAGTCAGAAATACGACTCTACCTGCAGTTTCAAAAACGTGTTCCTTTTGCTTTCCTGGTGCTTGTTTGTTTGGTTGCCACGGGGATGGCGCAGCTGTGATAGCTAACGAGCTAGGCAGAGAGAAAAACGAACATTTACCTAGCATCCACACCTCAAACAAGTTGACCTAGACGCAAAACTATACGTCCAATCCAAAATATAAAGATATTTTCCGAGACACAAGACTCTGCCGAAACCAGAGATGTCCTTTATATGTCTGTGCGGTCAGAAATACGACTCTATCGGCAGTTTCAAAATCTTGTTCCTTCTTGCTTTCTCTGACTGATTTTACTCACCTCTCCATTGAAGTTAGTGAGAGAATTTGAAAGGCTGCTCTCGCTTCAAGGCTCATAGCTGAAAATCTGTAAATGTGAGCTCTTTAGTAGTTACATTGGCTGAAAGAGGACAATTTTTCCTACATTTTAAGGTATAACTTGTTTCTGTAAGTTAAACTATATGAACGTTAGAGGAATTTGTTTGACAAATTAGTTGAATATCAGAAAAAGAGCAGCCAGCAGAGTGTGCCACTCTGCTTGCTGCTCATTCATAAAAATCAAGAAGGAGCAAACATTTTAATGTATTTCAAACTGTCATAATTCAAAATTGTCTGAACATTTGAAAAAGCTGAATCATTTGGGAATAGCTGAATGTCTTGTGAACATTTTAAAGGTTGAATGGTGTCTCTAGCTGAAAGTAAGCTGAAGTAGTTACGTTTGAAAGAGGAGGAAGCTTTTTAATGATTTGAAAGGATTTACCATTACTTTTAATGGGAGAATAATTTGCACAAAAACCTTAATGTCTTAAAAAGTATAAAAGTGAGAAATACCAAAAGTCATAGCCATCATCTCCTGAAGGAGCTGAACGTTTTGATACAAAAGTTGTAGGAATCGGTTAAAGTATGCAGAACGAGTTAAAGGCCAAAAAACGGCGGAAGAACTGAGAAGTTGAAAAGCAATAGTGAGAATGCTTAACAGCATTCTCACAATAAAGAGAAACAGGAAGAGAAACAGGATCTCACAATAACTAGAAAAGGCTGTTCCTGCGAAACAGCAGTGAGAATGCTGAAAACCTGAATGGGGATAGCTGACCATGCTAAAAAAGCTGAAAATAGTGAACATTTAGTAGAAAGTTATAAGCTGAAGCTTCAAAGCAACCGAAAGGTATTTTTGAAAGGGACTGGAGCAGCATTCCAACAATGATTTGAAAGGATTTACCATTACTTTTAAAGGGAGAATAATTTGCACAAAAACCTTAATATTTTAAAAAGTATAAAAGTGAGAAATGAGAAAATACCCGCAAGCTGAAATGAATTTCAAAAATGTGTGAGTCACACAAAAGAGGCAGTGTGGAAGCTGAACTGCATCATATTAACAAAGAGCTAAAATAGCCTACAATGTGGGAGAAGCTGAAAGCTGAACTGTTAAACAGAAGAAGAAGTAGGCTAGCTAGTCGTAACAAGAATATTATCGTTTTAACAGATTAAATTATAGTTGGGATAGTATTAGCAGTAGCAGATGTAGCCTATGCGTTTACTCGGCTTTCTTAGTTGGATTCAATGTGTTGATGGAATGAAACATACAGCAGTAGGGCCGATACAGGAAGACACGGCGACACTTTGTTGCAGAAGGATGATGGTGCAAGTTTTGTCCGTGGAGCATACAACGATTAATAAAAAAGAGTCATGTAGACGCGTTTATTGAGTAATCGCATAACTAATTACACATGTAAACGGAGTAATCGTATTATTGGCATAAACCGACAATTGCTAGTAATCGTGTTTCTCATGGTCAAGTAAACGTACCAATCACCTGTGTGAGAGACTGAGTGGTGCGTGTCTGTCGTTACGGTGATGGTGCGGCTATGATTGCTAACGCGCTGAGGGCAGAGAATAAGAGAAATTTAGCTAGAATCCACACCTCAAACAAGATAACCTAGACGCAAAACTGTACGTCCAATCCAAAATATAAGGACATTTTCCGAGACCCAAGACTCTGCCGAAACCAGAGATATTCTTTATATGTCTGTGCAGTCAGAAATACGACTCTACCTGCAGTTTCAAAAACGTGTTCCTTTTGCTTTCCTGGTGCTTGTTTGTTTGGTTGCCACGGTGATGGCGCAGCTGTGATAGCTAACGAGCTAGGCAGAGAGAAAAACGAACATTTACCTAGAATCCACACCTCAAACAAGTTGACCTAGACGCAAAACTATACGCCCAATCCAAAATATAAGGATATTTTCCGAGACCCAAGACTCTGCCGAAACCAGAGATGTCCTTTATATGTCTGTGCGGTCAGAAATACGACGCTATCGGCAGTTTCAAAATCTTGTTCCTTCTTGCTTTCTCTGACTGATTTTACTCACCTCTCCATTGAAGTTAGTGAGAGAATTTGAAAGGCTGCTCTCGCTTCAAGGCTCATAGCTGAAAATATGTAAATGTGAGCTCTTTAGTAGTTACATTGACTGAAAGAGGACAATTTTTCCTACATTTTAAGGTATAACTTGTTTCTGTAAGTTAAACTATATGAACGTTAGAGGAATTTGTTTGACAAATTAGTTGAATATCAGAAAAAGAGCGGCAAGCAGAGTGTGCCACTCTGCTTGCTGCTCATTCATAAAAATCAAGAAGGAGCAAACATTTTAATGTATTTCAAACTGTCATAATTCAAAATTGGCTGAACATTTGAAAAAGCTGAATCATTTGGGAATAGCTGAATGTCTTGTGAACATTTTAAAGGTTGAATGGTGTCTCTAGCTGAAAGTAAGCTGAAGTAGTTACGTTTGAAAGAGGAGGAAGCTTTTTAATGATTTGAAAGGATTTACCATTACTTTTAATGGGAGAATAATTTGCACAAAAACCTTAATGTCTTAAAAAGTATAAAAGTGAGAAATACCAAAAGTCATAGCCATCATCTCCTGAAGGAGCTGAACGTTTTGATACAAAAGTTGTAGGAATCGGTTAAAGTATGCAGAACGAGTTAAAGGCCAAAAAACGGCGGAAGAACTGAGAAGTTGAAAAGCAATAGTGAGAATGCTTAACCCTTTCACACGTAGGTTCTAAATTCCTTGACTGGTCCCCCAGAGTGAGTTTTTTATGCGCGTGAGTTTGGATCAATCTCAACGTTCCAGAAATTGATTATGACGCATAAAAATCGAATTGCTATACAATTTAAGTATTTATCGGTTCGCATTTTCCATTGACCTAGTTTGCACCCCGTATTAGTGACGAATACTCCATTCATTGGTTGTTTTGTTCATCCACCTTCTCGTTACGTATTTCTTCCGCTTCAGGGGACTGGCGGAAACCTTCAAAGTAGATATTTTGGCTATTATTCTGGTGACTGAAGTATTTGTATAACTCAAATCATACCACCCATATAGTTTGCACGATACTGAGATGAAAGCATGAACTGTTGTATTTCACGAGGTGATGTTTTTGCCAAACTAGCTAGCTCGTAGTGTAGTAAAGAGTCAATCAACAAGTTAGCTGTTGCTAATTTACTAGGCTATGTTACGTTGTTTGTGTGGTCGGATTATAACGAATACAAAATAATTTGGATACATCCAGTCAGTCTAATTTGATTTCTATTCATCGTTTTGTTTTCTCTAGCTGGCTTCCATCTCGTAAACCTTCTGAGTTGGCAACGCAGCCAGTGTTCACAAAATAAATTACTGGATGGAAGCCAGCTAAACGAAAACAAAACGATACATTACAATCCTAGTAATACGCTAGACTGACTAGATGCACTTGCATTACTTTGTTATAATCCTACTACACAAACTATGTAACATAGCTAAGTAAATTAGCAGCAACTGTTGATCGTCAACCAAATTGAGCTATACTGTAGGCGAGACTGGAACATGACTCCCAGACACCTCGGCGAAAGGCGATCAAGCAAGCTCATGCTGCTTGGATACCTTCAAACCTTTTTGGTTGGCTTCAATTTATCTGGGAAACTTTTCTGGTGAGTAGATTATTTATACCCACAAAATATACACATACCTGTGGCATGATATTGAGACGAAAGCATGACCTGTGGTTGTTTTCCACTATATGATGTTTTTGCTAGCTAGCTCGTAGTAAAGGGTATTATTTAGGTAACTAGCGATTACTAACTTGCCATGTTTAGTCCAATTAAAGCAAACACAATAATTCAGACATCCATTCTATATTGATGGCTATGTTTTGTGATCTCTTGCTACCATCTACTGTCATTAATTTCCGTGTTGATAGAAAGTGTATTCCTCATTTATTGTCAGGCCACAGTTCAAGCAAAAATGAGAGGCAAGTGTAATTTGTTTGGAAAATCTGGGCTAGGGCTAGTTGATGGACGACATGTAGAATAAACCAGACTTTATGCTTATTCAATCTAACAACTTATTGAAATGACAAGACGGCAATGTATGACTGTAATGTTTCATAGGGTAATGAAACGCACCACTTGTCATACCACTTGATTGCCTGCTGTTTTCTATATCTTGAACATCTCCCTATAATTTTACAGGTGAATGTTGGCCCGCACAGGCCCCGTTCCAAGAAACAGAACATGACAGCACTGCTGTACAAATTGTCCATGTATAGTACATGGCCTTCTCTCAGGTGTCGAGCAAGTACGGTCAGCACAAAGTGACCATTCCTTGCTGAACATCAACGAGACCGTCAAACACCTAATTCCTTGATGTACCAGCAGCATGTTTATTTTTTTGCAAAGGCTGAAAGCCCATCTCCCATCCCACACCCTCACCACATTGCATAGAGGGACTGTAGAGAGCATCCCAAGGAGCTGCATCACGGCCTGCAGAGGACAGTGAGGACAGCTGAGAAGATAGTCAGGATCTCTCTGCCCTCCCTCACAAACATCTATACCAAATGCTGCATCCCCAAACCCACACGCATTGTGGACAAACCCATGCACCCCATACGCTCCTGTACATCATCAAACTCAATATTTTTGCATATTGCTGCTACCTCAATAACTGATGTCCATGTATTATGGTATTAGTATGTTATGTTTACATTCAGCTTCCCTTGCACTAGCTTACTTGTTTACATTCACAGTATCCCCACTTCTTGGTGTTTTGAGGCATTTGTCACAAATTTCATCTTGTCTTATTGGACGAATTTTATTGACCTAATTCCACACAGTTGTTGTAGTTGTCTAGGTTATGTCTAGGTCCTGGAAGGACGTTGTTTTGTTTCATTGTGTACTGTAAGTATATGATGACAATAAATACCAGTTGACTTGTCATGACAACAGATCCAGAAATCCCAAGCCCTTCATGATCCTGGATGTCCATAGTGGATCCTGTGTAAAGGATCATGTCCTAAACATAGCCAGTACATCACACAACTCAAACATGCTGTACCTTTTTGCCGATATGTTGACGGAAGCTTTGCCTACCCCTACACAGTGTCAAGGTTTTAAATAATTTTGATGTGATATTTTTTATAGCTGTGTGCTAATGATATTCATTGATATGTAACGTGACAATGACGAGATTGTACCCTTTCCTGGACATGTAATTAGCTACCTGAAATGAGTAAAAGGATACGTGTTAAAAATTAAGAAACGTGTTGGTGTGGGCTTTTTAACTTATTAAAATATTTATTAAAATAACTTAGTACTGTCATTACTGTTCTGATTTTTTAATATTCACACAGGTGAATCCACAGTGAATTGATATGATATATTATCGTAGTGTAGCTTTCGAGAAGCTAACTTGGCTAATGACGATAATGTAGGCTGCCATGTTTTTTGTTTTGATCAGTACTCTGCATTGTGGGTGTCAAATGGTCAACGAGATGACCTACTCTTCTCACGAGAAAATACTGAGGTGTACGGGGTCAAGGGGTACATCATCAAGGGTCATATTTGTTGCCGGAAGACAAAAAAATCAAAGATGGCCTCTAGTAGCTCAAAACGAGACGAAAGACAGACGAATGTCAGATGTGTTATATGCATATTTGTGAACGTATATCTATTATTTCGATCTCTGGTTGGTTGTACAATAGTAAAATCTGTTGAAAGCGATAGCCAAGTCAAGGAAAACGGATAATATTATGGTTTACTAGGTGGCGTGAGTAAAGCGTGAGTTATTTTTGGTTAGCTGTTAGCTAACATTAGCTAAACTAAATTGTTTGAACGTTTTCTTATGGATAATAAAGGTAAACTTTCTCAAAATATACAGAAAATTGAGATTCATGTTTATAACATACGCGTAGGCTAATGCTGAAGAGTTTATTGTTACGTAATAAGCCAAACTGGACATTCTAAAGGACGCGTTCCAACACACCGGTGTGTTGGTACGCTCCAGGGACCAGCCAGGACTCAACACACCGGTGTGTTCGTACGCGTCAAAGGGTTAACAGCATTCTCACAATAAAGAGAAACAGGAAAACAATAGTGAGAATGCTTAACAGCATTCTCACAATAACTAGAAACGGCTGTTCCTGCGAAACAGCAGTGAGAATGCTGAAAACCTGAATGGGGATAGCTGACCATGCTAAAAAAGCTGAAAAGTGAAAATGTAGTAGAAAGTTATAAGCTGAAGCTTCAAAGCAACCGAAAGGTATTTTTGAAAGGGGCTGGAGCAGCATTCCAACAATGATTTGAAAGGATTTACCATTACTTTTAAAGGGAGAATAATTTGCACAAAAACCTTTATATTTTAAAAAGTATAAAAGTGAGAAATGAGAAAATACCCGCAAGCTGAAATGAATTTCAAAAATGTGTGAGTGACACAAAAGAGGCAGTGTGGAAGCTGAACTGCATCATCTGCATCATCTTAACAAAGCTAAGAGCTAAAATAGCCTACAATGCGGAAGAAGCTGAAAGCTGAACTGTTAAACAGAAGAAGTAGGCTAGCTAGTCGGAACAAGAATATTATCGTTTTAACAGCTGAAATTATAGTTGGGATAGTAATAGCAGTAGCAGATGTAGCCTACCATTGAGTGCGTTTACTCGGCTTTCTTAGTAGGATTCAATGTGTTGATGGAATGAAACATACAGCAGTAGAGCCGATACAGGAAGACACGGCGACACTTTGTTGCAGAAGGATGATGGTGCAAGTTTTGTCCTTGGAGCATACAACGATTAATAAAAAAGAATCATGTAGACGCGTTTATTGAGTAATCGCATAACTAATTACACATGTAAACGGAGTAATCGTATTATTGGCATAAACCGACAATTGCTAGTAATCGTGTTTCTCATGGTCAAGTAAACGTACCAATCACCTGTGTGAGAGACTGAGTGGTGCGTGTCTGTCGTTACGGTGATGGTGCAGCTATGATTGCTAACGCGCTGAGGGCAGAGAATAAGAGAAATGTAGCTAGAATCCACACCTCAAACAAGATAACCTAGACGCAAAACTGTACGTCCAATCCAAAATATAAGGATATTTTCCGAGACCCAAGACTCTGCCGAAACCAGAGATATTCTTTATATGTCTGTGCAGTCAGAAATACGACTCTACCTGCAGTTTCAAAAACGTGTTCCTTTTGCTTTCCTGGTGCTTGTTTGTTTGGTTGCCACGGTGATGGCGCAGCTGTGATAGCTAACGAGCTAGGCAGAGAGAAAAACGAACATTTACCTAGCATCCACACTTCAAACAAGTTGACCTAGACGCAAAACTATACGTCCAATCCAAAATATAAGGATATTTTCCGAGACCCAAGACTCTGCCGAAACCAGAGATGTCCTTTATATGTCTGTGCGGTCAGAAATACGACTCTATCGGCAGTTTCAAAATCTTGTTCCTTCTTGCTTTCTCTGACTGATTTTACTCACCTCTCCATTGAAGTTAGTGAGAGAATTTGAAAGGCTGCTCTCGCTTCAAGGCTCATAGCTGAAAATCTGTAAATGTGAGCTCTTTAGTAGTTACATTGGCTGAAAGAAGACAATTTTTCCTACATTTTAAGGTATAACTTGTTTCTGTAAGTTAAACTATATGAACGTTAGAGGAATTTGTTTGACAAATTAGTTGAATATCAGAAAAAGAGCAGCAAGCAGAGTGGCACACTCTGCTTGCTGCTCATTCATAAAAATCAAGAAGGAGCAAACATTTTAATGTATTTCAAACTGTCATAATTCAAAATTGGCTGAACATTTGAAAAAGCTGAATCATTTGGGAATAGCTGAATGTCTTGTGAACATTTTAAAGGTTGAATGGTGTCTCTAGCTGAAAGTAAGCTGAAGTAGTTACGTTTGAAAGAGGAGGAAGCTTTTTAATGATTTGAAAGGATTTACCATTACTTTTAATGGGAGAATAATTTGCACAAAAACCTTAATGTCTTAAAAAGTATAAAAGTGAGAAATACCAAAAGTCATAGCCATCATCTCCTGAAGGAGCTGAACGTTTTGATACAAAAGTTGTAGGAATCGGTTAAAGTATGCAGACCTAGTTAAAGGCCAAAAAACGGCGGAAGAACTAAGAAGTTGAAAAACAATTGTGAGAATGCTGAACAGCATTCTCACAACTAGAAAAGGCTGTTCCTGCGAAACAGCAGTGAGAATGCTGAAAACCTGAATGGGGATAGCTAACCATGCTAAAAAAGCTGAAAATAGTGAAAATTTAGTAGAAAGTTATAAGCTGAAGCTTCAAAGCAACCGAAAGGTATTTTTGAAAGGGTCTGGAGCAGCATTCCAACAATGATTTGAAAGGATTTACCATTACTTTTAAAGGGAGAATAATTTGCACAAAAACCTTAATATTTTAAAAAGTATAAAAGTGAGAAATGAGAAAATACCCGCAAGCTGAAATGATTTTCAAAAATGTGTGAGTCACACAAAAGAGGCAGTGTGGAAGCTGAACTGCATCATCTTAACAAAGCTAAGAGCTAAAATAGCCTACAATGTGGGAGAAGCTGAAAGCTGAACTGTTAAACAGAAGAAGAAGTAGGCTAGCTAGTCGTAACAAGAATATTATCGTTTTAACAGCTGAAATTATAGTTGGGATAGTAGCAGATGTAGCCTACCATTGAGTGCGTTTACTCGGCTTTCTTAGTAGGATTCAATGTGTTGATGGAATGAAACATACAGCAGTAGAGCCGATACAGGAAGACACGGCGACACTTTGTTGCAGAAGGATGATGGTGCAAGTTTTGTCCGTGGAGCATACAACGATTAATAAAAAAGAATCATGTAGACGCGTTTATTGAGTAATCGCATAACTAATTACACATGTAAACGGAGTAATCGTATTATTGGCATAAACCGACAATTGCTAGTAATCGTGTTTCTCATGGTCAAGTAAACGTACCAATCACCTGTGTGAGAGACTGAGTGGTGCGTGTCTGTCGTTACGGTGATGGTGCAGCTATGATTGCTAACGCGCTGAGGGCAGAGAATAAGAGAAATGTAGCTAGAATCCACACCTCAAACAAGATAACCTAGACGCAAAACTGTACGTCCAATCCAAAATATAAGGATATTTTCCGAGACTCAAGACTCTGCCGAAACCAGAGATATTCTTTATATGTCTGTGCAGTCAGAAATACGACTCTACCTGCAGTTTCAAAAACGTGTTCCTTTTGCTTTCCTGGTGCTTGTTTGTTTGGTTGCCACGGTGATGGCGCAGCTGTGATAGCTAACGAGCTAGGCAGAGAGAAAAACGAACATTTACCTAGCATCCACACCTCAAACAAGTTGACCTAGACGCAAAACTATACGTCCAATCCAAAATATATGGATATTTTCCGAGACCCAAGACTCTGCCGAAACCAGAGATGTCCTTTATATGTCTGTGCGGTCAGAAATACGACTCTATCGGCAGTTTCAAAATCTTGTTCCTTCTTGCTTTCTCTGACTGATTTTACTCACCTCTCCATTGAAGTTAGTGAGAGAATTTGAAAGGCTGCTCTCGCTTCAAGGCTCATAGCTGAAAATCTGTAAATGTGAGCTCTTTAGTAGTTACATTGGCTGAAAGAGGACAAACTTTCCTACATTTTAAGGTATAACTTGTTTCTGTAAGTTAAACTATATGAACGTTAGAGGAATTTGTTTGACAAATTAGTTGAATATCAGAAAAAGAGCAGCAAGCAGAGTGGCACACTGCTTGCTGCTCATTCATAAAAATCTAGAAGGAGCAAACATTTTAATGTATTTCAAACTGTCATAATTCAAAATTGGCTGAATATTTGAAAAAGCTGAATCATTTGGGAATAGCTGAATGTCTTGTGAACATTTTAAAGGTTGAATGGTGTCTCTAGCTGAAAGTATGCTGAAGTAGTTACGTTTGAAAGAGGAGGAAGCTTTTTAATGATTTGAAAGGATTTACCATTACTTTTAATGGGAGAATAATTTGCACAAAAACCTTAATGTCTTAAAAAGTATAAAAGTGAGAAATACCAAAAGTCATAGCCATCATCTCCTGAAGGAGCTGAACGTTTTGATACAAAAGTTGTAGGAATCGGTTAAAGTATGCAGAACGAGTTAAAGGCCAAAAAACGGCGGAAGAACTGAGAAGTTGAAAAGCAATAGTGAGAATGCTTAACAGCATTCTCACAACTAGAAAAGGCTGTTCCTGCGAAACAGCAGTGAGAATGCTGAAAACCTGAATGGGGATAGCTGACCATGCTAAAAAAGCTGAAAATAGTGAAAATTTAGTAGAAAGTTATAAGCTGAAGCTTCAAAGCAACCGAAAGGTATTTTTGAAAGGGGCTGGAGCAGCATTCCAACAATGATTTGAAAGGATTTACCATTACTTTTAAAGGGAGAATAATTTGCACAAAAACCTTAATATTTTAAAAAGTATAAAAGTGAGAAATGAGAAAATACCCGCAAGCTGAAATGAATTTCAAAAATGTGTGAGTGACACAAAAGAGGCAGTGTGGAAGCTGAACTGCATCATCTGCATCATCTTAACAAAGCTAAGAGCTAAAATAGCCTACAATGCGGGAGAAGCTGAAAGCTGAACTGTTAAACAGAAGAAGTAGGCTAGCTAGTCGGAACAAGAATATTATCGTTTTAACAGCTGAAATTATAGTTGGGATAGTAATAGCAGTAGCAGATGTAGCCTACCATTGAGTGCGTTTACTCGGCTTTCTTAGTAGGATTCAATGTGTTGATGGAATGAAACATACAGCAGTAGAGCCGATACAGGAAAACACGGCGACACTTTGTTGCAGAAGGATGATGGTGCAAGTTTTGTCCGTGGAGCATACAACGATTAATAAAAAAGAATCATGTAGACGTGTTTATTGAGTAATCGCATAACTAATTACACATGTAAATGGAGTAATCGTATTATTGGCATAAACCGACAATTGCTAGTAATCGTGTTTCTCATGATCAAGTAAACGTACCAATCACCTGTGTGAGAGACTGAGTGGTGCGTGTCTGTCGTTACGGTGATGGTGCAGCTATGATTGCTAACGCGCTGAGGGCAGAGAATAAGAGAAATGTAGCTCGAATCCACACCTCAAACAAGATAACCTAGACGCAAAACTGTACGTCCCATCCAAAATATAAGGATATTTTCCGAGACCCAAGACTCTGCCGAAACCAGAGATATTCTTTATATGTCTGTGCAGTCAGAAATACGACTCTACCTGCAGTTTCAAAAACGCGTTCCTTTTGCTTTCCTGGTGCTTGTTTGTTTGGTTGCCACGGTGATGGCGCAGCTGTGATAGCTAACGAGCTAGGCAGAGAGAAAAACGAACATTTACCTAGCATCCACACCTCAAACAAGTTGACCTAGACGCAAAACTATACGTCCAATCCAAAATATAAGGCTATTTTCCGAGACCCAAGACTCTGCCGAAACCAGAGATGTCCTTTATATGTCTGTGCGGTCAGAAATACGACTCTACCGGCAGTTTCAAAATCTTGTTCCTTCTTGCTTTCTCTGACTGATTTTACTCACCTCTCCATTGAAGTTAGTGAGAGAATTTGAAAGGCTGCTCTCGCTTCAAGGCTCATAGCTGAAAATCTGTAAATGTGAGCTCTTTAGTAGTTACATTGGCTGAAAGAGGACAATTTTCCCTACATTTTAAGGTATAACTTGTTTCTGTAAGTTAAACTATATGAACGTTAGAGGAATTTGTTTGACAAATTAGTTGAATATCAGAAAAAGAGCAGCCAGCAGAGTGTGCCACTCTGCTTGCTGCTCATTCATAAAAATCAAGAAGGAGCAAACATTTTTATGTATTTCAAACTGTCATAATTCAAAATTGGCTGAACATTTGAAAAAGCTGAATCATTTGGGAATAGCTGAATGTCTTGTGAACATTTTAAAGGTTGAATGGTGTCTCTAGCTGAAAGTAAGCTGAAGTAGTTACGTTTGAAAGAGGTGGAAGCTTTTTAATGATTTGAAAGGATTTACCATTACTTTTAATGGGAGAATAATTTGCACAAAAACCTTAATGTCTTAAAAAGTATAAAAGTGAGAAATACCAAAAGTCATAGCCATCATCTCCTGAAGGAGCTGAACGTTTTGATACAAAAGTTGTAGGAATCGGTTAAAGTATGCAGAACGAGTTAAAGGCCAAAAAACGGCGGAAGAACTAAGAAGTTGAAAAACAATAGTGAGAATGCTGAACAGCATTCTCACAATAAAGAGAAACAGGAAAACAATAGTGAGAATGCTTAACAGCATTCTCACAATAATAAAGAGAAACAGGAAAACAATAGTGAGAATGCTTAACAGCATTCTCACAACTAGAGAGGGTACAATTTCTGGGGAAATTGTAGGGTGTGCTTGCTTGCGTCGGTTGCACAGGGGTCCGTTTTTGAATGACATTTTTACAACTGATATTTCTGTATACTTTATATAAAAATGCATACTTATTATTTATAAAGATTACATAGATTTAAAAGCATTTTTTTTTTGCTGCTCATTTACAACTGAAAATACGAGTGAAGTGTAGAATAAAATAGATGTCTTATTTCACCTGCAAGAGGCAGCCTCATCGTTGAATCAAAACGAATACATTTGTCAGACCGGTGTAAAAATTGACCTAATCTCTATGACTTAAACGTCCTTTTAAGTTTTTCCCTTCTCGTGATATTTTAAGGAATTTAGCCTACTCATATTGCATTCATTCATGAATAAAGAACCCCCTTTGAAGATTATTCTACGACGTTACCGGAAGTATAAGATGGAATCGCGATTCAAACAGTACCATCTGCTAACTGAAAATATGCCCCCAAAAACGTAAATAAGCTTGACATTTATTTAGTGGAAAATCGCTTTCATAAAAAGCTCACTGTTAGCGATCATTGTCAGTAACAACGCCAAGTGCGATATAGCCCTGTGTGGAGAAGCTGCCCCGGTAAATTGTACTACTACAGTACAGTACTAGACTACTGCTGTGTTCGTCTTGGTAGCGATTGCGTTGCTTGAATTGGATTTAACGTTCCGTTGTACGGTTTAGGCTGAAATTAATTATTTTCATGAACAGATTGACAAAGTTTAGGCTGTGGCAATGAAGTTCAGGTTAATAGTCAGATAGTTTCACCTATTGAAAGACTTTTGATTTAAGTAAGGGGAGTGCCGAACATGTTCTGTCGCCGATTGACTACCTACTGTACAGCTGTGTAGATGTTTTTGTAGTGTCTCGCGTAGGCTACAGCGTTTCAGTGAGCAACACTGGTTTGAAACCACAGGTAATGATAATTTCACCCACAAATCGTTTACTTGTAATGTAATGTCATAATAAATCCTACAATGAAAATGTATTTGTGAGGAATGTTTATTTTAACGATTGAAAACAGATATCATAGACCACTGTAGTATGTGTTGCCCGGGCAACAGAGGCTAATGTCATGATGCTAATGCGTCAGTGACATAGTAGACTACCGTTTCCGAAAGTAGATGTACTTCCTTAATAAAATCAGCTTATATTGTACATTACACGTCATAATTGTGTGTCATATCACAAAGTAAAATTAGTAAATAGTTATCACCCTGGTCTCTTTGCTTGTGGCGTTTCTGCAGCTGCCTTGCAGTAAAGCAGTTAGCTTAGCTATCTCCCAGAAGTTAACGAGCTGCTAAACTAATGTTCTGCTAGAGGTAGTCACGCGAGTTTTCGTGACGTTAGTGACGTAAGTAGCGTCATTGACTGTGGCTAGCAAGTTAGCCACCGTTAGCTTCACTTTTCGCCACAAAAACTTAATTTCCACTTAAACCATGCAACAGAACGTAAATCCCAATAGAAGCAACTCAATCGCTACCAAGACGAAACTTTTGACACCTAGGTTGTCTATGTAGGCCAAATATTGACTGATCCTTAGGGGGGCAAAAAGAATAATAAAAATAATAATAATATATATGTGAGAGAACAAAGGTTGTGCCCTTGCCGAAGGCAAAGCACACCCAATAATAATAATATATATGTGAGAGAACAAAGGTTGTGCTCTCGCTGAAGGCTTGAGCACACCCAACTAGAGAGGGTACAATTTGTGGGGAAATTGTAGGGTGTGCTTGCTTGCGTCGGTTGCACAGGGGTCTGTATATTTTATATAAAAATGCATAGGGCCTACTTATTATTTATAAAGATTACATAGATTTAAAAGCATCTTTTTTTTGCTGCTTATTTACAACTCAAAATACGAGTGAAGTGTAGAATGAAATAGATGTCTTCTCATTTCCCCTGCAAGAGGCAGCCTCATCGTTGAATCAAAACGAATACATTTGGCAGACCGGTGTAAAAATTGACCTAATCTCTATGACTTAAACGTCATTTTAAGTTTTTCCCTTCTCATGATATTTTCAGGCATTTAGCGTACTCATTGCATTCATTCATTAATAAAGAACCCCCTTTGAAGATTATTCTACGACGTTACCCGGCAGTAGAAGATGGAATCGCGATTCAAACAGTACCATCTGCTAACTGAAAATATGCCCCCCAAAACGTAAATAAGCTTGACATTTATTTAGTGGAAAATCGCTCCTTCATAAAAAGCTCACTGGTAGCGATCATTGTCAGTAACAACGCAAAATGCGATATAGCCCTGTGTGGAGAAGCTGCCCCTGTAAATTCTACTACAGTACAGTACTAGACTACTGCTGTGTTCGTCTTGGTAGCGATTGCGTTGGTTGAATTCGATTTAACGTTCCGTTGTACGGTTTAGGCTGAAATGAATTATTTTCATGAACAGATTGACAAAGTTTAGGCTGTGGCAATGAAGTTCAGGTTAGTAGTCAGTTTCACCTATTGAAAGACTTTTGGTTTAAGTAAGGGGAGTGCCGAACATGTTCTGTCGCCGTTTGACTTCCTACAGCTGTGTCGATGTTTTTGTAGTGTCTCGCGTAGGCTACAGCGTTGCAGTGAGCAACACTGGTTTGAAACCACAGGTAATGATAATTTCACCCACAAATCATTTACTTGTAATGTAATGTCATAATAAATCCTACAACGAAAATGTATTTGTGAGGAATGTTTATTTTAATGATTGAAAACAGATGCATCATAGACCACTGTAGTATGTGTTGCCCGGGTAACAGAGGCTAATGTCATGCTAATGCCTCAGTGAAATAGTAGACTACCGTTTCCGAAAGTAGATGTGGGCCTTAATAATATCAGCTAATATTGTACATTACATTTTGCAATTGTGTTTCACATCACAAAGTAAAATAAGTAAATAGTTATCACCCTGGCCTCTTTGCTTGTGGCGTTTCTGCAGCTGCCTTGCAGTAAAGCTATAGTTAGCCTAGCTATCCCCCAAGTTAACAGATGCGAAACGAATGTTCTGCTACAGGTAGTCACGCGTGTTTTCGTGACGTTAGTGACGTAGTGACGTTAGTAACGTCAGTGACTGTGGCTAGCAAATTAGCCACCGTTAGCTTCACTTTTCGCCACAAAAACTTAATTTCCACTTAAACCATGCAACGGAACGTAAATAAAAATACAAGCAACTCAATCGCTACCAAGACGAAACTTTTGACACCTAGGTTTTCTATGTAGGCCAAATATTGACAAAGACTTGGCAAAAATAAATAATAATAATAAATATATATGTGAGAGAACAAAGGTTGTGCTCTCGCCGAAAGCTTGAGCACACCCAATAATATATATGTGAGAGAACAAAGGTGAGAGCACACCCAACTATCTATTTTATAGTATAGATTATATGACTGATGGAAGACAGATAACAGATCCCAAACTATATAACAACCACCAACCCATCAGGCGTGGCCAATATCAGAGGCCAATATCCAGTATCTGCAACTTCTTTCCATGCTGACAGAACCTTTTCACATTTACTATTGTCAGACTTTCATGCATGTAAATATGGATCAACTTAAAAAATTAATTCTCTGTCATTTACGTGTATTTATTTAGAAGACATCGTCATTCAAATTGAAATAGAAAAGTGCATATGATAATAATAATATAATAACTCAGCAGATGCCAATGCTGAACCTGCAACCTGAACCTTTTGATCTGCAGTAAAATGCTCTAACCACTGAGCTATCACATCCCCATTTAGTAAATAGACCAGACAGTCAAGGACACTAAACTTGCACAGCTCTAACAGTAATACAGTGGACACCCTAACAGACCGACCATGAGTATCAGCCCGTACCTGTTGATTACAGCCTCATCTTTGGTGAGTCTGAAGACACGAGGCTTGGGGTTCCCCTCCTGGGGTTTAGGAGTGATGGTTCCCACCTCCACAAAGCCAAAGCCCAGTCGGTACAGCCCATCCACAGCTTCCCCGTGTTTGTCAAAGCCGGCTGCAATTCCGATGGGGTTCCTGAACTTGCAGCCCATGATGTTTACTTCCTGGAGATAACAATAATAATATAAAAGAAATGACTTGAAGTGACACAATGTTTTATTACTCTGTACAAATGGAGATCATGGTCCACTATTAGTACTTGACGTCAATGCTTTGTGAAAACTACCTTGGATCTTGGATTAGTCTTTATCTTTGTTTGGTTGACATCTAACCTTTTGAACCAACCTGGTCGTGCATGCTTACATTCTGTTTTAATTCCAATGAAAACTATTCATAAACAAAGCAGTCAGTCTGGTTGACCAGGCTAGGACACCAGGCCTCAGAGTTCCACACTCCAACCCACACTGACCAGAGAAGCAGGATCTTGGTAGCAATTCCAAGGAACCAGACCCAGACCAATCACTTTCACTGCCATTACATGGGCCGTCTCTGCTCCAACAATCCTCTGCAGCAGGGGCATGAGCTGGTTGGCATAGAAACGCTCATCTCCAACAGCGGTGAGATAGGAGACAAACAGCACGCTTCCAGAACCAATGATCTGCACTGCATCCTTCAGTCTTTTCTGCAGGAGAAGGCAGGATCAAATAGAATAGAAAAGCAATACAGATAATCAAGTAAGCTTTCTATGTAGCACTACTTATTCTACCAGTATGCATTACAATGAATTCAAATATTTTGTATTATTGACAAAATAGTCATCAGTTGTTCCATGCAGATATCAATCAGTACTGTGATATTGCAATTTAATCAATAGAAACATTTGACCAAATCCATGACTGTTGACTGATTTGAAAGGGGACTTGCTACAACTTAACACATGATGAGACATGACCATGAGAAATGAGAAGGATGACCAATGGATCACGTTTATGGTGGTAAGCTAGTAATGCTGAACCAAATTTGTCATAACAGCTCAAGCAGGGTAGGTGACATGAACAAGCTTGCTAGCTAGCTAAACAGACACTAGTGAAGTTACATGAACCACATTCAACTAGCAATGTGTATGTCTGTTTGGCTAACGTTAGCTGTCTCGTGTTTCGGTAAAGAACCAAACCCAAGTGGCCACGCCAGTTCTGTTCTTTGTTTTAGTTGTCAGTCATTCCTGTCACTTGACGTGAAACTAAATGTATTTTCTAAGTTGTTACCTTCAGTTGTCCCGCCATTGATATTATGTCACTGTAACACAAGCAGGCACTGGAAGCACTTTCCACTATCCACTCACGTTGAGCACAGCATTAGCTTTTACTTCCTGGATGTATTCTCGCGATATTTTGGAGATCAGTCTCTGAAAGAATGACTGTGCACTGCAAGTGTGAGCTCATGTGGAAAAGGTGTTTAAGTCACACTGTGTTGTGTTCTCTGATGTAGAGGGCTTTATAGCTTGTGAATAAGGCTATAATTATTAAATCCTGAATTTCAAAAACCCTTTACAGTCCTGTTCTATGTTGGGCCTACAGTCGTGTGGTCAGACCTTCAACTTCCTCAATTTCTGTGACCTTGGCAGAAGTCTCTGCACTTTTCACTTTGCATGTTGTTTGAGTGTGCAGAGATTTTCCTAATGTAGTTACAGCATATTCAAGTTTTTTTATCTGAAGAAAGCTCCATGTTTTCCATGAGTTGGACAGCGTCACTTTTCTTCACCTTATCTTTCCCTTGGGCACTTGTTAACCTCTAGCAGTCTGTTATTCAGCTCAATATCAGAACATCCATGGATCTGCTTATACGAGTATCTTTGTTTTTGTGGATTGCGTTTGGACAAATTACTTGGGCTGAAAAATGCAAACAAGAGAATGTAAACCAGGACACTCTTAAAGTGTTCAAGCATGTGTTCCAGAATGTGTGTTATGAATTCATTGAAACACCGAAGAACTGGAGCCAGGCTGAACTCGCTTGCAGTCAGCGAGGTGGTCAGCTGCTGAAAGTCATAGACTGTGAGGTGAAGACATTTCTCCAGAACTTTACTCAGGACAGGAATTACACCAAGCTCAACTGGTGGGTGGGGGAAGGGATTCTAGGAACATACCAGGGTAACCTAGTTGGTAAGTACAACAAAGAAAAAAGGTAGGACTAATTAGAATTTGTAAACCATAAGGGACTATAACCGATTCCTATGACTAATTACAAACACAAGCATCTCTACAGTTGTGTTGTCTGTTCATAAGCGTTGTAGTGTGAGTTGTCCTCCCATGTGAATACTGGTAGGTCTGCAAGGCTTACTTCTGTCCAGATTCTCTGATTGTTCACAGTGAGCCATGCAAATTCAATAGATTTTCCAATTAACTGATAAAGCTGAGTAATCTGAATTAATCCGTTGCTTCCAGTCTTTTTGGATGTCAAAGGGAAAGCTTAGCTTTTTAGTGACTTACATGCATTGAACAGGGACCGTGAATTGAAAGCAAGTCAGTAATAATAAAAAATACAAATTGTCAACTTCTGAAGGGCACTAAATGAAGCATTTTAATAAGACTCTCATTCTCTTCATGTGTGCGTGTTTCAATTGGTATGTGTGTCAATACTTGTTATGTGTGTCAATGTGTGTGTGTATGTGTGTGTGTGTGTGCATGTCTGAGGGTGTGTATAGTTCCCACAGATAATGGGAGCACCCCCTTCCTCTGTACCTACTTGACGTTGGATCCTTTACAGCTGGTCACCACTAGGAACTGCAGCATCAAACAGGGCTATCTCTGCACCCTATGTACAGTGCTGAAATAACTCATATTTTCTTCTTTCCTTTTAGTTCTTACAAAAATACACAACAACTTTGTTTACTTACTGATTGTAACAACCAATCTTTTTTGCAGATTTTAGATTTCTTGTTAACACATCAAATGTAAGTGACCATACCCGTCCTCATCTGTGGTGAATAATGACATAACTATAATCTTTTAATGCATTTTCATAGATAGTTATGTTTACTTCATGTAGAGCCAAAACACCAACAACCTTGGAGAAGGGAAAAAGAAACGTAAGTTAAAATATTGGTAGATATTTTTTAGAAGCTTGACCCCCTCAAGCAAGTCATTCTCTGCCATTTTATCTCTCTCTCTCTCTCTCCCTCCTCTCTCTCTCTCTCTCTCTCTCTCTCTCTCTCTCTCTCTCTCTCTCTCTCTCTCTCTCACACACACACACTCTCCTACTCTTACCCTCTCTCCTGTCTTTCCGTCTCTCATGTATATTTCAACAGGTTTTGCAAGGACCCTGCCTGTCATATCACTTCTTCAAAACTACACCTCCCAGTACCTTCAGGTCAGAGATGTGCTATGATGTTTCATATCTTTACGTGACATTACTTCTTCCAAAGTAAATTCCTTGTTTGTGCAAACTTTCATGGCGATTAAAACC
This sequence comes from Osmerus eperlanus, assembly GCF_963692335.1. Classification (NCBI taxonomy): domain Eukaryota; kingdom Metazoa; phylum Chordata; class Actinopteri; order Osmeriformes; family Osmeridae; genus Osmerus; species Osmerus eperlanus. The sequence goes on along the minus strand of NC_085027.1, from coordinate 16,717,327 downwards.
CTTTCTGATTCTGATTCTGATAGAACAAATATTGTTATTTTAATGTGATGCTTACGGCATCTTATGCCAGCAGCTTTAACATGTTTGTACAGCATAGAGCAACAATTTTGTCAATATATTAGCTGCAGTGGATAATGGGGTCGTATTCATCCTGTCTCATGTCAGGATGCTGATAATGAGCTGCAGAGGATGGAGCTGACTGTAGGAGAGCCCACAGACAATTCCAAGGTAGTGTTCACTTATTTAGACTCAGGCTGTCTGACCAGGCTCATCTACAATGGTTTCTTGATTCCTGACTTTCTCTCATCTAGCCTCAGCACACACTGATGTTGAAAATCAGTTGTGAAAATGTGAGAATTTAATTTAGTCCAGTTAGGGTCAGGGAGTTTTGGAGTGTTTGTGCTTCCAATATTATTGTTTATTTTTTTAATCCTCCACATTTCTTTCTCTTTTTCTCTATATCTTATCTCTCTCTCTCTCTCTCTCTCTCTCTCTCTCTCTCTCTCTCTCTCTCTCTCTCTCTCTCTCTCTCTCTCTCTCTCTCTCTCTCTCTCTCTCTCTCTCTCTCTCTCTCTCTCTCTCTCTCTCTCTCTCTCTCTCTCTCTCTCTCTCACACACACACACAGATGGAATATATTAACTTTCTCCTGAAAATTGCCCAGAGTCTGACTCGTCAGGGAGTGATCTTTGACAACAGCACTATCAGCCACATCATCAACTCTACTGGAGCCATTCTGCTCCTCTCCATGAAGAAGTGTGGTGGCCAAGGGGGACAACATGTATGATAGACACACTCAGTTTTGGATGCAGAGTTGACAATGTGATATAATCTACTCAAAATCTACAACAAACAAAATTTGATATCAAATTTGATATCAAATATTAAATCAATTAAAGGGCTGCATACAGTTTGACAGTTGCTGATACATTGCTGTGTTGTATTTTGTTGCTGTCAACAAGGACCAAGCACTGTATGACCAGTCCATTGAAATCTACCTGACCCTTGCCTCAGTAATGGGTACACCTTCCACCACGCCTATAGTCATACAGCATGAAACAGGCACTATCTACATGACCAGGTTTGTGCTGCCATCACAGTTTAGTGTATTTTGACTTACATACACGTGACAAACCTGCAATCAAACAAGTGTTAGCTTCCCATCAGATTTGTTCTGGGTGTGGTCCATTGACATTTGCAGTGTGTAATACAATAGCTATTGCAAATTATATTGTTTTGTTCACTTATTCAAATGTTTTGTACTCATCTCCTCCCTCTGAAGCACCACCCCTGCAGCTCTGGACAACATGGTTCTGGGGTCAGATGATGCGGGTGTGTCTATCACCTTCCCCCCATACTCAGTACTAAAGCCACATGTGGGAAACCTCTCTGTCGTCAAAACTCAAGTATGTGTGACTGGTGTGTGCATGTGTGTTATGTGTGGGCAAGTTTGTGTGTAACTGTCATCGTCTAACCTCATGTTCGTTGGTTTGTGGGCTTATATCCATTTCCCAGCTGGCCACCTACTTCGAGAACCCTCATGCATCCAATGAGACCATCACAGGAGCTGTCTGCAATCTTTTGCTGTTTAGTGGCACATCAGAGATCCACATAACTAACTTATCAGAGGCTTTTGAGGTACAGCTACCACTATATATTGCATATGAAATTATTTAACACTTTTTAAACCTTTGTTGAAATGTTTTTTAATCTAGGACTAGGCATAGTCTATGCCTGGGAAAACAGTTTTATTTCACCTTACATAGCTCCAGGCAGTGCACGGAACTCCAACCAACCGGGTTGTCTTTCTTCGGTGTCTATAGATCCACTTTGCTCGTTCAAATGCTGCTGCTGTCACCACCAACACTATGGACGTCATGAATGGGACAGCGGTCCTGACCTCCTTCAATGTGTCAGACACCAATCAGACGGTGGTCATCAATATGGAGCCCAGCAGGAACGTGTCACTACAGCTGCTGCTGGGCGCAGGCGCCCCACCCAACCACACCCGCTACAACCACAGCACCATCCTGAAGCCTAGAGGTGCAATAGCAAACACACACAAATACACACACACATGCAGCACACACACACGACTCAAGTCATCCCATTACAAAACGCAAAATGCGTGTTGCAAAACGCACTTCTGTAATCATCCTGAGATGTGTCAGTAAACAAATATGTTGTTATCTCATCGAGAGTGAGGGAGACATGTTGATAACAGTGTGCTTTTCCCCCCGAGCAGGAGGGTATCGCTGGCTAGTCACCCCTGAGATGCTGGAGGACAGAGCTGGGATCTGGTACATCCACACTAGCCTTTACAACACTACCTGGAGTCCAGGTTTGCAGCTGCGGATCACCACCTTTTCCAGCAAGTGTGTGTACTGGGACCCAGACCTTAACAGCTGGAGCGTCTATGGCTGCTGGGTAAGGACACTGGAATTGGAATACGTATATCTTATGTCACTTTAAGTATTGATGAAGGTGCTCTGATTTGTATAACTCTAATCTCTTTTCCCAACTCCGATGCATCTGTCCTAGGTGGGTATAAGCAGCAGTCCAGAGAACACCCACTGTCTGTGTAACCACCTGACGTTCTTTGGCAGCGCCTTTTTTGTGAAACCAAACTACATCGACTTGACTCGCACTGCGGAGTACTTTTCCACTGCTAAAGACAACTATGTGGTGTTGGTTCTTCTGTCAGCCTTCTTTGGCCTCTATCTGCTCACTTTGATCTGGGCCTGCTACTCTGACAGAAAGGCCATGTCTAGGGTGAGGCTTGCGGCACAGCTTTTCCCTCCTTATCTCTCGTACTCTTTTACTCACGCACTCTCGAGCATACACACACACACACTCTGTTTCTCTGACTTGTATTGTTGTTCCATGTTGTTTCCAGAGAAAGATGACCCTACTGGCAGACAGCCACCCATGTGCCTGCTATAATTACCTACTGAGCGTGCAGACTGGCCATCGGAAAGGAGCGGGTACCTCTGCCATGGTATGCTCCAGTTTATTACTTTTGTTTTGTTTTTGACAGATTGATTGAATGGTTAGTTGGTTGATAGATTGTTGAATGCCAAAACATATTCTAATAGGTAACAGCAAAGCTCACTGGCGCGGAAGGGAACAGTGACACCCACCAGCTGACAGACCCAAGCAAGCCCGCAGTGTTGGAGCGAGGAGCTGTGGATGTGTTCCTCCTGGCCACGCCCTATCCCCTGGGGGAGTTACAGAGTCTCCAGCTCTGGCACAACAACGAGGGCGAGAACCCCTCCTGGTACGCTGTACACCAATAAATCTAGAAGGTTCCTGGGTGTGATGGCAAGTCTTAGGACAGGCATCCTGTGGTGTCCTGGTTTCCCAACAATGGAAAAGAATCACCAATGGTTGGACGGGTGATAGAATGATACCACTTTGTAAGGAAGGACTTGGGAATGTTGTCAATCCCTCGATTTCAAATCAGATCTGTATATTCTGTAGCTGTATTGAATTACAGAGATTTGGCAGCTGGGTGCTCCAACTCTTTATTGGTGACATTATCAGCCTCCCTACTGCCTCCCAGCTGAGAACGCCTCTAAATGTCAACCCTGCCTCCCATCACTTGGTGCCCGCTGGTTAATGCCCATCTTAAAATACCACCCTTCAAATGATCCAGAGTTTGTTGCTGTGCTTCCACACTAGCAGAGCATATTCCCAGGTCCCCTGACAGCTGGAAGGTCTGAGTTGGAGATGTGTCAGTTGATCAAAATAGTCAATCAAAGCAGACACAGGCAGACAGTGGCCGTACACCGCTGGTCTGGTATCTGAGGTTTTCTGATGATGTCATGTTGTCAGGTATGTGGACAAGGTGACTGTGCAAGATCTGCAGACTCGCAAGGTGTGCCATTTCCTGTGCTCTTCCTGGTTGAGTGCAGAGAAAGGAGAAGGTCTGACCAAGAAGACATTCACCCCAGCAAAGAGTAATGAGATTACCAGCTTTAGGTGAAAACACACACCACGGAGAAGACACAAAAAAAAAAATTCAATAGTTAAATCCGTCTAACTCTTCAGTTCAGTGATAATTAGTATCCCATTCTCTTCCTGACACAAGTCCATTTTCTGCCCTCCTTGTACCTCTCTCTCCTAGGAACATCTTTCAGAGTAGGACAGCGTTTGGGTTCCGGGACGAGCACATCTGGGTGTCTGTGGTTGACCCTCCCTGGCGTAGCCCTTTCACACGTGCTCAGAGAGTCTCCTGCTGCATGTCCCTCCTCCTCTGCACCATGGCAATCAACATTGCCTTCTGGAACATTCCGAAAGACGGAAACTCCCCCATCATCCTCAAGATCGGTAAGAAAATCACATCCCTTTTTTTTCTGCTCAGGTGCCCACTTAAATTCAGTTCGTTTTGATTTGTCCTTCACTAACTTGTAATGCTCGCAAATGGATCATTTAGAAACATTTTCAGAGAGGGATTGTTTATTGTAGATAGAGAGCAAAGTGATTAGACAGTAAGGATAAAAAGAGGATGCAGCTGTGTGTGTCTGGGCAAGACTAAGAGCCATTCTGTTCCCTGTATAGTTTCCTCACCCCTGCCTGCCCTCTCACAGGCATAATAAATAGTGCTACATCCAATATCCATCCCTAGAGTACACACAACACTATGCAATTGGTGTGTGTGTGTCATTGCAGGTTCGCTGGAAATCACCTGGGAACAAATCATGGTGGGTGTGGAGAGTGGCCTTCTCATGTTCCCCATCAACATCCTCATCATCACCATCTTCCGCAGCATCAGACCACGTCATTCAAAGACCTCGGGGAAAGACACACGCAGGCAGACCCTCAAACCTCACGTCGTTACCATGCCAACCATCCTCAAGGTCAACCCCCCCCCCCCCCATACATTCTCTCAAGCTTTGTCATTGGATGTCAGTGCAAACTTGTCGGCCACACTTCATCCATCGCCTCATTCAGAACTCGTGCTGTCAGTGCTTCTCTTGAGATGCGACTGACATTAAAATGGTCCTAAGGCCACTTCTCACAGTTGTCATGCTGTTTGTGAATTGTTAGTTTACTGAAGACTTAGTTATTGACATTTTATTATAACTGATACTTGCACAGCTGCAAGTAGAAACCCCAGATACAGTCCCAAGAAAATTTGTTTCTCTGTGTGGCCTAAGCTAATGCATACCCTTTGAACTTTCTGAGGTTAATGACTTGTTAAATGGTTGTGACTTGTGTATCCTTCCTCTTCCTCTTCAGGACACAGAGGATCTGGTGAACATGCTCAGTAGGAACCAGAGAAACCAGGTTGTGGAGCTAAAGGAGAGGCTACTGTCAAGCTCTGATCTTGTCCCAGCCCTGGAAAGTGTTCATGGTGTAATCCATCTTATGCAAGGTGCCTCAATGACAGTGCAAAACCAAGGCCCCCTTAGATAACCCATCCAATCTCTGAAGAAACGATCACACTTACAATAATTCCTTGTCTTCTATGGCGGTATTCCCAACTGAAGTGAAAAATACTGTCAGTATTACCCCTAATTCCTAAGGTCTGACATCAACTGAACTTGGTTTTCTCTCTCTTGTCTCAGGGGAGAGTGAGAGTCATCCCCACTGGGTGTTCTGTAGCCAGTTTGTCCTGTCTTGTCTGCACCGACTGTCCATGTCCCTGGAGAGACTGAACCCCGGAATCTTCTCCAGCCCAGAGGAGCACCAGCAGCTCCTCAGTACTTCCAGTCTGCTTCTGAAGAAGGCTGAGATGGTCTGCACCAGCCACATGACTTACTGGTAAAACACCTTGGTTGGGTTTGTATAGAATGTTTTCCATGGAGAGTCTGACTTTGAAATGACTTTCTCCTCTTCCAGTCCTCCTCCGGTCTGTAAGCCTAAAAAGGCTGCATGCTGCACCCTGCCCTGGTGGTTCGTCTTCATTGCTTGGTTCCTGCTTCTGTCCATCAGTGGTATCTCCACCTACTTCACCCTTATCTACGGCTTTGAATATGGCAAGGACAAGTCTATCCAGTGGGTCATCTCCCTGGGCCTGTCACTCTTCCAAAGCATCTTCATCCTGCAGCCCCTCAAGGTGAAAGGAGAATAAGAAAGTTTGTTGTCAGGAGGGATGTTGTTTGTAATGGGATTTCTTCAAGTGAAGTGCAGTGCTCGACATCAAGCGGAAATGAAAATCAAGAGTACAGTACCCTATACCCTTGATTGCCCATACAGCATGCTGTTGAGAAGTGATTGGCTCAGTGATGTTAGAACCTTGTGTGTGCCCTCAGGTGATTGGCTTGGCTGTCTTCTTTGCCCTCCTTCTCAAGCCACGGGTGGTGGAAGAGAATGAGGATGTTGAGCTCCTGCTTGCTGGTAAGACCTGTAGTGTAACTACAAAACCATGGGTTGGTGTCCAAAACACTTTGAAATTACTGTCATTTGTTGTTCTGCTACACTGAAAAGAAGCCCTTGGAATGCCAGTCGTTAATGAAGTGCTTGAAGCAAGGCTCATGAAGACTTACTTTATGCTTTTATCTGTACAGAAAAACTTCTGAAGTCTAATGTCTTGTTAATTTACAGAACAAAAGGAGAGGTGTCAAGAGTACTCTGGCACACAATTACAGTAGGACTTAGCCTGAAGTCGGGCCTGGAGACACACTGTCTCATGAAGAGGAATCCAGGTGGACTTTCCAGATACCGTATCATACACAAACTGCTGCACACATTACTAATATGTTGATTCAGAACATAGCTAATGATCTATTAGACATAGTTAGATTCTGATGGTATGCATGAATGTTGGGTGTTAAGAAGGGGCACTTTATGTATCCATATGTAGATATTCAGAAATGAAACAGTAATGTCAGTAATAGAAATACAAAATGTTTCTTTCTGTTTGTGTCCATTTTGTAAATGTGTGGAGAGGACATCTGGTCATGGGGTTTATTTAAATTTTTAACATGTATGCTTTCGCCAGTTCAATTTTCCAGTTCATTGTGGATGTTTTTTTTTTTTATTGTTTATCCTTAGAAGATTGTTGAATGCTTTGGTGCATACATTCAGAGTAAGACAGTGACAAGAGTCAGAGGACATAAAACAAGTGACAAGATTCAGCATTAGCAGGTGTCCCTCCATTAAAACATCACCAGAGTGCTGTAATTGATTAGATTTTGATGAGAGACTCACTGGCATGGATGCATGATACAACAGTGTTGACATCCAATCACATGTTGCTGGTCTGCACCTGGTCAAGGAGTAACAGCCACCCTATGTGTGTCAGCCAGTGTTGTCTGAATAACTAGGAAGCACACAGATCTATCAATATTTCCTTTAAGCCTTTCATTTAACCTTAACAAGTCAGCTGGCTTCATTTTTTTTTTCTTCCTGTCACTTTTGATTGGTCCTAAATACAAGCCTGTTACCTTGGAGATGGTTCTTGTTTCCATGGTGGTGTGCAGGAAAGGCAGAGTTAGCCTTTATTAAGAAATCTCAATTGGGAGGGTGAGTCAGAATCTGTGACAACGTTTCACCTACCTCAGCTGAAGCCTTGAGACCAGAGCGCTGACTGGGTGTCGTTTATTGAACATCAACTTTGGGTCCTCCTTTGTCTTTGGCAGTTACATGTTACAGCGCTACCCTCTGGTGGTATCACTCTGTACTGCATGCATGTTGAGTATGTTCCACACCTTGTCTTGAACAATGCAATGCTAATCTCCATTTTCTTTGAAAGAATATATAGTAAGTTAATGACAAGATTACTCAAAAAATGAATCAATATCTGAGTTAAGGATGCTGTAAAGCAGAACTGAAAATGAGTTCATCACACCACAGAAGAATGTGTTGTTAACTACTCATCCAAATTAGAATAAAAAAAGGCAGTCTTCTCTTCTTGATACTAGGGCTGAATCTCCGACCTTCGAATTTATTGATACTAGGGCTGAATGTCCGACCTTCGAATTTATTGAATTTAGCAACAACAGCAACAACTAGCTAAATCTATTGCAGATATCAGAACAGACCTACCTGCAGTCTCTGAGTGTTTTATGTGTTAATTACTTTGTCTTTGCATGTACCAGCTGAGTAACAGAATGCAGGTTATATAAACCGTCTGTGATCTGACGTAGATAGGTGGCTGTGACGTAGATAGGTTGGGTTTTGCCCCGCCTATACAAAACCTGAGCTGAAAACAGGTGTAAAACTGTTCAACGTCTAACTCCACATTTCGGTACGATAAAGGTTTCGCGCTTTGCACATGCTTTCAGCAACTCATTTCACACGTATAATGTACTGAGAATCAAATCATGGAATTTGCTTTCCAGCATCTTTAAAAAAGCCACACCAGAACACAACTTCAATTCCAAATGTTGTTTATTAAACTATCTTTTTTGGGTTGACAGACAAAAGAAAAACGTTAAAGTTTGCCATTGAATGAGACAATATAGTTGCTTTTTACAGTCAGTATCAAACATTCTTCACTCTTAAGTAGTGTGACAGTGTGCATCTCTTATTCTTTGACCTCCCCTTCATCCATCAAGTGAAAATAAAAAATATACAACAGAAACTATTTTATCCTATCCACTCTCCATCTATCAAAACAATTACATCCATCACCAGATTTGATCATCCAATAAATACAAAAAAACAAAATTATTTAATGGAGTTTTGAGTACATAAAACAAGACTTACAGTGAAAATGGTATTAGTTAGTTTATATACCCAGTGGAAAGGGAGAGATACATGAGCAGTATGTATGCTCCTGGTGCAGACTAAGAAGGCCTCTGATATGAGATAATGGTAACGAAGGCAAACGCAGTGTGGTGCACATCTGACGCACTTGAACACAGATTCCTGGCTCACAATAAAAATGACTTCTTTCATCTGGGAAATCACTGATCTGGCCTGAGCAGAATGGTTAAATCTGTGCTAAAGGTCCCAGGACTACACCTAATGCCTAAAGAGAACCTTGTACATCAGAACCTTGTACATCAGATCTAAAGCTCATCATCAAGTGGTTTTCATGAAGGAAATAGTTCAGTCCACACAGTCAGAACATGCATTCCTGTAGCCAATTCACTGCATAGGCAAAATCCTGTAAATACAGAAAGTGCATGTATGGGGTAAAACTACAACAATCAAAACATTTAACAGAAACATATCAAACAAAAGGATTCTTTGCCGGTTCCTGACTTCAACCCTCCTCTCGCTCTCTCTCTCTCACGCTATATTTTAACATTTAAAATGTATAACAACCTCTAAATAAATCTGTGGAATCATTCAAGATGTAAAAACAATCATTCATGTAAAAAGGTAACTATATATGACATGCTTATGTTTTCCAAGTTATCAGTGGGCATTCTATTTGAGCGTGACAGCATCCCTCCACCTAGTGTAACAGATTGATAGATGAAGTCTGAGGAGTCACAGTAGACCTTGTCAACAAGAGGCTGCTCTGTCAATGGGACAATCAGTCAGAGGCAGAAACTGAATGTTTAAAAGCTTCAAAAATTGTTGATGTACAATCAGCTTTTAGGAGATCGGTACACCAGAAATGGTCAACCTTCAAGACAGGTCATGAACAATTGAAATGATGCCACAATGATCTGTGATAGTGACCACACTAACACAAGACACACCCTACGGCTTCTCAGCCACAGTGGTGGAGTGTAGAGCAAAGACAGTGTGTGAACAGCTCTCTGTATTTCTGGTTGGGCCAGACAGACTTGTTAGACTAGTACACTATTCAGTGACGGAACAGTATGACGTCACACCCAAAGTTACTAGTTGCCCTCTTGAGGAAGGTACTACTATAAAGATGAACTATTAACAGTTGAGGGTTTAAATTAAGAGCCTCTTCGTTTTCTAGAAAAGGTGCGATCAGTGTCTAGAAAGCTAGCCCTTTAGTACCAATCAGACATTGTCCCAAAGTCTAGAAAAAGACAAGTTAGTGACAAGATTATAACATTTGCATGGTAAGCCAGAGGTCTGTGCCCCAAATAGCATCTTTCAATATTTTTGACTAGACTTAAGGATGCCACTGTACATATAAAGTACAAGTGCATATAAAAAATGACACCTATCCAGTCATATCTTGATTGTGTTGTATTGAGGTTCTTATTATTTACTGCAAAATGTATTGACTGACAACAGTGACAAGGAATTCTGTTGGGTTATCAAACTAGGGGGAGAATGCCACCAGTGTTTGAATGAGGTGAGGTAAAGTCTGTAGAAATCTAGCAATGAAAAGAAAAGGAGAGTTTCATTGTTGAGGAACAAGCCAATATTGTTTTAAACCTTATTTCCTTTTGGTGAGTAACATCACAGGATATTGTGAGAGGGTGTCGGGAAGTGGGCGAAGGCTGGTCTAGGTCTTCTTCTTCAGTTCCTCAAAGCGGCGTGACAGGTCGTCAAAGTCGATGTCGTCCGAGGTGGCGGTGTTCCCTCCGAAAGACGAAGTGGGGAGTGTGTCGGGGACAGAGGGAAGCTCAGGGAGGGCGTTGTTGTCATAGACATAAGGAGCAGGGCCAGGGCGGGTTGGGCCTGGCGAGGACAAGGACCAGAAGGAGGATATTGGGAAAAGAACAATGAGGAGAGAAAAGGAGGTCAGCAGATGTAACCTACTATACGTACAACAGGCTATACTGCCACAGGTTAAACTGATAAAATACTTGATTTTAAAAAATCCGTTATTTAGGATTTACAACAAAACTGATGTGGAGATCATGAAGAGACCTACCTAAGACCTGGGAAGGATCAGAGGGTTTGATAGACAAGTCATCGATCTGAAACACACGCACAAACGCACCCAAACACACATTAGCATCACTTTCCTTGTTGGTACCGGCAAAATGCTTACATTTAAACATTAAAATGTATGATTGATAGTGGTATTAGTAAGAATAGTGTGGTTGGACAGCTTGTGATTGTGTTAAGAGAAATTAGTCAGGAAAACCCATTCCTGAGGCAAACTTCTCAGGAACAAGCAGGCTGTCAGCAGTCTACAAAAGTAGGAAAACCTTGCTTTTACCACAGACTGAGAAGCACATTCATCTGTAGCATCAAGCAGATCCTTTCTACACACTTTGGTTCTGTACAGCTCAGCCATGAGGACAGTTAGTAGTTGAAAGAAATGCATTAGAAACCAAGCCTGAGCAATTATAACTTATTTTCTCTGATTTGAGATCTATGCTAGCACGTTGCTTTAGGAGAGCATCCAGCGGCAGAAGAGAAACACACAAGATCCATAAACTAGTATGAAGAGCTCTTCCCTGAGGGGTGACCTGTCCGCTGTCCATCTGCCTGCAGGGGTGGCGAGGGGGGTGGGGAGGGGGTGGTGGACATGGTCACTTACAGACTCGTAGGTGGGGGGGCAACTGGGCAGCTCGGGAGGTGGCCCTCCTCTCATGGGGGGCTGGAAGCTGTTGAATCCCTCATAGGTGCCCACAGGACCGCTAAAGGGCTCCTGGACAGACACATTTATCTTTATATATAAATTCAACTAGAACAAATTCAATTAAAGATGTTGACAAAAGGTATGAAATTCATAGTAAGATCAGTCTTACTGCTCCTTTCGGGGTGGGATAGTTGAAGGCGGAGTGCATAGGCATGGGCATAGGCATGGGCATGGGCATGGCACCAGCGGTGAATCCTCCTCCACCTCCTCCTCCTCCTCTGGGCTTCTTGTTGTCCGTGTCCACGTCAATCAGGTCTGCCTCCTCTCCTGGACACACCTCTGGCTGTAAGAGGGAAGGAGGATGGTGTTCAGGGGTGTCCCAACATACTACTCATGTCCTCCCTGGGCCCCTCTTCCAATCCATTCTTCACCCCTCATCTCTGTTCTTACCATAGCTAACGATGATAGCATACACCTTGTTTATTATATAATTAGCTACTGTGGTTCTCATCGTTACCAATCAGGCGTTCCCTCCCAGGTACTCACTCTGACCATGGCGTCCGGCTCGTAGGGCACATTGTAGTTCTTGGCGATCTCTATGAGGTAACGCTCAACCAGGATCTTAGGAGGGGCTTCCACGCTCAGCTTGTGCATCAGCTGAAACACACAGAGGGGCAACGGCTTTTAGACATCCACAACTCCACAAGTATCCAATTGAGGAGAACTTCTGGGGGAAATCCCCACCCTGTCGTTGACTGTTCCTATCTGGTTTGTCCTGCACAGCTTGCCGTACTCCTTGCTGTATTTGGCACACAGCTGGTCAGACACCTGTGTGGGAAAAGGCACAGACAGATCTGTTGAAGACACATTGGGAGGTAACTTTAAACGTTACACAATGCCTGAATAAAAGGCTGTACTAGAAAATCTATATTCATGAATGCTAAACAGAGAGTCAAGTATTAATGTCTGAAGTACTTCAGCACACGCACTAATGGACTCAATTAGTACATGCAGATGCATCGTACCATAACCCTACAGCCGACCACATTACCTACACAGCAAACTAGGCCTGCATCTGGACAACTGTTGGCGGTATGATGTATATAGAGTTTAAAAATGACAGTGGTCACTCCTACTCACTATTTTGAGCTCTGAGACCTCAGACTGCAGACGTGGAGCGGCCCAGATGAGGGTGGAAACCGCTTCCTGTAGACCTGGGTCCAGCTCCCTGGGAATCAAAGAAATAAACAAAGAAAGAGTGTGAGTAAAGACACAAGAGGAGAGAGGGGAGAGAAAGTGCATAAGACATGGACAGAACCAGAAAGCATGAGAGAAGGGTGAGATGAAAAAGATGTCAGAAGAAAGAAGTTCTGTTTACTGTTGACACGTTTACTATTGACACTTTGTACAATCAGAATTCAAAACGGTAAACCTTACTAATCTGACCAGCAAACTAAGTCACTGACTATGGCTGAACAGGCCATCCAACTCACTTCATAGACTGGATGAGGCCAAAGCGGGCTAGCAGCAGGTCACAGTAGAGCTCCAGGATCTCCATGGCCTCCACCAGGTAGTCTTCTCTGATAATGTGTTCCACCCGGATCCTCGCCCGCTCATCCTTACCCGATGACAGGTAGTCTGCTATTTCCTTGCGTGCTTTCTGAGCTAGCTCAGCTACAGAGGGATAGGGAGAGGTAGAAGACAAAACAGGTTATGATACAATATTTGTAATGAAAGGGGTATAAATAGCCTATAGTCCGTAGAACCAGTTTATGTGTGTGTAGGTTATAGCCTTACTTTTCTTTTTTTCCAGGAGTTTAAGACGATTGATAACGAGCCGTAGATTGACACGCAGTCTTTCTGCTTTAAATCCTCCGCCTAACATTACGGACAGCGTTCTGTGTGGACAGGCACAACAAAAATCTACTAATTTAGCCTACAGCCTATGGAAGGCTGTAGGCATATACCTCACCCACTTCAATGAGTCAGCGTTCGCTATCATGTGAGAATGACCTCAACAGCAATTGGCTAACTATGCCCAGTTAGCCGTGTGGTATTTTATTTACCAAATGCAACTACCCTAACAGCAAATTACAGTGAGAAGTCAATGAGACGAGATCAAAACAAACCACCACCGGGACAAAGGTTTTGCTAAATATATAGCTAGATCTTAATTTAGAAGTTAGTATCGTATGATAGATTGAGCCCTACAGTACGTAGATAGCTACAGTGACTACAGTAACTATCAACCTAGCTAGGCTAGCTAACTCGGGAAGTCAGTAGATAGTAACAAGCTACAATCGATGCGACTAGCTGCGCATGTTTTTTTGCCAGTAAAAACCACACACCGAGCAGGCAAACATCGGTGTATCAAACCATGAAGACATAACGTTACATAGTTGAAGCAGCCATCTAGGCTAGGCTAGGCGTAGGCTAGTAGCTACTAGCAAACTAAGCTAACGTTACTAGTAGCTCATAAACAAAGCTGTTTGGAATCAGAGCGATTGAGCATTAACTATGAAATACTCCCGAAGAGGAACAAAACCATATTCCCAAATCAAAACCCGTAGTTGACAATGTTTTCCATAAATTTCAACAACTGTCTAGTCACATTTTACCTGTTAAATCTCTTATTCACCGAGTAAAAAAGAAACTTGTTTGGTTGGTGCGTTCCTCTCTGCTTCACTTCCGCGATCTGTCATCCAAGTGTGACGTCGTAGGGAATTTTCAGAGCTGGCTGGTTGGAGTGGAACAAGGAGGTTGGGCTTGACACTACTCTCAAAACAAACACTAGGGAGCGATGTTGGGTTAAGGTATTGTACGTGTTCTGCAGAGCGTTAAAGTCTAAAATAGAAGATTGATGTGAAATCTGTATTAGACACCTTCCATCTACCATTTAACCCTAACCCAGAGTAATAAAAAGAGAACAATCCGAATAAAATGCGTTCACCACGGTTAAAACTCATTTGCAAGGTTATCCATGAAAACAAGACTTCTAACATAACCATTCCAGTTTCTTAGTCTCGGCTGCAGTAGTTTCCGCTATTGGAATCTTTGGAACAGGGCAAGGTAAGTGTATGGATATCTTGTAGTCCATAGAGGCACAGAAGACATTGCAAAAATGTGATGAGTCGTTCTGTAAGTCATGATGACCAGTGGACACTCGTCCTAGTCATCATAGCTTAGCTCCTCAAGCATGGCTTATATTTGTTCTCCAACCCCTGCAACATTCCAATAGGTCAATTAAGCAGAGGTCACAGTTCCCTTATGGTCCTCCTTCCATAGATCGTTTGAATTTAGCACACTTTTACCTTAAGCAACTTGCAGTAAGGGCTCTACTACCACCAATACCCATTCCCTATAATGTCAACTGAAACACCACCATCTTACAACTATTTACTGACAATTCATGTTATCAGACACCCAACAACTTCATTCATTTTAAGAGACCACTTTAATAAAATGGGACAAAACACATTTGACAGTTTGCTTGTCACTACGCTTGGTGCCTTGTTGTGCCAACAGTATTATGAAGTTTGTCCCCATTGAGCATCATTAGCTTACATTTTGAACAGTACCCAAACAGTCACTCTGAGGCAGTGCTCCTCAAGGTGCCTAGAAATTCATTGACAGCAGTGTTTCCCACTGAGACATCTACTGCAATTCAAACAAATCAGCCCGAAGTGAAAACAGAGTTATGTTAATTTGGTAACTATATCACAATGACAATTTCTATGTTAATAGTTTTGATACTGATTTGTTTGCATTATATATGATTATCAACCACCAAGACTATCGACTAGGTAAGGGATCACATTATACTCCGTGTCAAGGGAAAATGTGTTCTAAATATCTACCATGGATGAATCATAAGTATCATAAATATGATAAACATTAGATAAGTAATACTAAAGTTTATTTACATGTTACGGAAGGTAAGGATATACAATGGTTGAACCAGTTTAATGGCCTGTATTATAAAAGACACCTTATTGGGAGAATGGTACATAATCATACACAGTGTCATCAGATAGGAATAATTCAAACATATATAAAAGCTACTGGGATAGTCTAGTTTGTCACGCAAATTCATAGTACATAGAACAGAGTAAGCACTCCGCCAAGGTTGGATTCTTTAACAGCACAATACCGTTTTCCACACTTCCTAATTTTGAATAACAATCGCCCCAAAATAAACAAGCATTGTTTTCACTTTAGCATACATTTGTTGCTGCATCCAGTACAACACATAGGAACTCAAATCACTATTCCGACATATTACTTAATTTACACTATGTGCTAGTTTCACTTTCATTGAAAGCTGTGAGATATATTTTTTCTTTGAAGCTTTAATGTATCTTGCACTGATGAAAAATGGTAGGCCTAGATATGACAAAATCATAGTTTTATGAATCACACAGCACTGCACTTTTGTACATCTGACCAAGACCAGGGAACCTCAAGAAAACAAGTAGGTACATTCAAGGTACAAAACAAGTTCAGTACATTCTTAATTCCTTTTCTTTCAGGTCTTTTCATGAGCGGCACTGCCCTTACATGACAGAGACAGGAACATCAAGATGCCCTCCCATCCTTCGTCCTTGACATTAGAGCTGCTGAGTTGGTTCATGTGGACTCAAGGGAATGTCTCTGCTGTCAGGGGTGAAAAGCAGGTCTCCTGCAGGACTTTCAGTGACCAGGGAGCTCACCTCGGCCTGCACGGCTCCCTCGGGCTGTAGAGGGGATAGGACCTGCTCAGATAGGACCTGCTCATCAACGTCCAAGCTCAACGAGTTTTGATTACCCGACGACTCGATCAGAGGCACCGCACCTTCATCCAACTCACAAGTCACGGGAGGAGAGGGGGACATGAGCTCAAGCTGCAATGACGGTTCCTCCCTTGGCTCTCCCCCCACTGAGCCTTCCATAGGGGCCGCCTCTGGGACATCCTGGGTATGGCTGACTGCCGGGAGCCCAAGCTCTGAAGTGTTCTGGGCTGCTGTGTCATCGTCAATCAGAATGACGTCCTCTTCAGACCTGAGACTCATCTCCTGCACCACTGCCCCCCCTGCATCAGATGGAACACAGTGGACCGAGGGCTCCACCAACGGGGGAAGTCTATTGGTGAAAACAAAGTGCTCCAATATTAGGCCTGGTTTTCAGTGAGGGAATGTGATGCTAAAATGTGTATTTTAGGATAAATGTGTGCCCAGAGTGAGATTGAGATAACTGGTCTTCTACCACCCCCGCAACTTCCCTTTGTGAACTCACCGTAGGGCATCCATCCTATTGGTCTGCTGCATCTTTTGAATACGTGAAGGATATTTTCTAAACAAAAGTTTAAAAATGAAATCACGTCAAAGATGACATGTGGTGATGACAAAGATGACAGGAACAACATTTGGAAACATTGCAACAACACTACAACTATCATAACAAGAAAGAGCTC
Source organism: Osmerus eperlanus (assembly GCF_963692335.1). NCBI lineage: Eukaryota > Metazoa > Chordata > Actinopteri > Osmeriformes > Osmeridae > Osmerus > Osmerus eperlanus. The sequence continues at coordinate 16,700,521 of NC_085027.1, read as the reverse complement.
ATTAAAAAAACAACTACACACTATCCAAAAAAAAGAAGCTTTTAGCATAATGTCAATGGCTATGTCATTACTCATTAAAATCTCAGGAGGATTAAAACTAAAAACACAGAAAAGAGAAAAACTGATATTTCATACTTATCAAGTTCAGATGATTACATCTGAACTTATGATCTCATGTGTATTGGCAGGAAGGTATATTTAATTAAGCAAGATGAGAATATTCTTGTTCTGGTAATCCTACAACCTTTTTCACAGCTTCAGTGACTTCAAAATACCTTTCTTTTGGCTTGTTAATTAAACAATGTTTCCCAGTATCAATTAAGGCCACATTTGCATTTACAAGGGTCTTTAAAATCTGCTTAATATGCATCCCAATTAACCCAGTGTAAAAATATATGTTAAAATCCATCTCAAAATAAATCATACCAGAAAACAATCTATCGGTCAGGGACTTGGAATTCTCACAGGTGCTTCATCAAATTCAGATTCCCGTACATGGCTGTGAACATGAATTTAAGAGTCAAGACACTTACCCTTTCATGTGGTCTATATAAGAAAACGAGTAAGACTCATGTGCATTTTTCTCCTCAATGACTTTGCAGACATGCTGAGGTCTGTTGGCTAAATGTTTACTCATGCGGTCACTTTCAGCTGCATCCACCAGGAGGTCACAGTTCAAACAGATGAGGGTTAAACTCCTTCAACACAGAAAGAGCATTGTTAATGTTCCCAGAATCCTTTCAAATCTTTCAATCTTGACTGTTTTACAAAGTCGTCTAGTAAAAAAGCACATACTTTAAGACAGGCGGAATTTTCCGACGATCCATCCTTTTAATCTTTTCAGCAGAGACATTACTATGAAACCTAAAAAGACAAGAGCACACACAAATTAAACGCAAAACCAAATAAGTGAATGAGGATATCTGATCGCATTTTTTTTTTTTTTTTTACAATCTTTGATCGTCGACCATTACCGTATCATATGATTTCCAACAGAAATTTTGCAACTTGTCTGATACTTGCAGGCACCACAAGTTACAATAGAAGGATAATGCGAAAAGAAGTTGTCGATCACTGTTTCACATTCGATGCATGTGTGTTTTTCGCTTCCAATTCTAAAAGTTGGAGAAAATAAATGGGACAATTGACTTTCATGTTTTTGCCAGGTGGCTTGTGGTTGAATACACAGCTTAAAAGGGTCAAAGAAGATCAGCCAACCTTACTGACAGTGTTGCACTAACCTGAGGTTCTTCAAAACTTTGTTACGCTTCTTGGGCTGGCGTTCCTGCTTTTTGGTGGACTTCTCTTTCTGTTTAACAGATTTGGTCTTTGTTGCCTGAGATTTGGCATGTTTGGTAGCTTGTATGTCTGGGACTACATTAATCATAGACTTGTTTGGAGTGCCAGGCGAAGTTGGAGTTGGCCCAGTAAGGGAGGCTCGAACAGTTACCTGAGCAAAGGGAAAATGTAAACACTTTAATAAGAACATGTGGTTTCATATAGAGGAAGGGCTTTTACTCCTAGTGATCTGAAGTAGTGAACAGGTCAAACCTTGGTTCCAGGTGGAAGACCCTCCAGGGCAGCCGGTTTCTTGAAGGTCTTATGAAAGTGCAACTTGTGATCTACCCTCTCCTTGTAGGTAAGGAAATTCAATCTGCATTTCCCACAACGGTGGATTCCTTTTCTCTGAATAATACAAAATAAAAACATAACTATTTAATATTTTGAGTGAACAGTCATATTCATTTGGAACTGTAAAAACAACTATGATGCCATAACAGTTAGATTTCTGTGTGAATTCAAGCATATCCAAGACCTTATTTCATTTCAATCTTAAATGTCAAAGATTTCCAAGGCCCATGTAAACATACTGGGAGAAAAACAAACAAATATAAAACAACCCCACACCATCCTTAAACTGTATAAGCATTGTAGCAAACCAGGGGAATCAGACCAGCCAATCCAGCACAGAAGGCTGGTCCAGAGGCTTAAATTAGGGGAGGTGATAGAAGGAGTCTATCTGCCTGTTGAAATGCTGCAGCCACTTGGCACATGGCACTGGTCACACATGCAGCCCATCAGGTGATCAGGGGAGGGCATAAAGGGAGCCAGCCCAAGGCCGCATGGGGAGACAAAAGGACCAGAGAGACAACCCTGGAGGAGCGTTGTTCAGCAGAGACTGGCTGGAAAAGACTGACCTCTCGCTCTGCTTTTAACCCCCACAGGACCACACCCCATGAAGGCCAACAGACCCCGGACAGGAAGAATCTTGATTTAAAGTTTGTCCCACTACCCTTACCCTGAGATCTGTTATTAAAGGACAATTTATGTTAACCCCAAATGTCTCTGAGTCCTATTTCATTGTGAATCAGGCCTTCAAGTCCCCTGGGTTGCTACAGCATACACATTTTCTCTCACATTTGACCCTGGCTTGTGTTTATGGCTGGAGTTGATTCAGGAGAGCCCTGCTTTAAAGCAGGTGACAGGAAGCAAACATTGCTGTCAGCTTGTTAACAAGTTTACAGGCTGCATGTATTAGAGCAAGGTGTTCAGCACACAACCAGATCAATCCAGCCTGTCTAAAGCCAATGGGGCAAGTCACAGGGTTTCCAATTTAGCTGCTAGTCTGTTTTAAGACTCATCGTCAGAGAGAAATTTAAGCAATCATTTGTATAAGGAGGTTGAACCATCAATTAACAGACTGGCATCGAGGATGTGTTAATAACATACTTTTGTAAGTGTACATGTAATTTGACACTTCCAAATTTAAAGGTCTCTTACCTGATGTTTCATATAATGCTGCATGTACATGTGACCACTTCGTAGAACTTTAAGGCAGAAAGGGCAGAGGAGATCTTTAGTGTTTTCATGCACACTACGGAAGTGTGTCTCCACCTCACAGAAGAATGAGGACCTGTAGTTGCAGACCTGCGAGGAAAAACAACATTTAAGTGTGACTGCTAAATATAGTGCTACATCTCTCCATAATCACAGAACAAACACCACAAGCAAGCCTTGTTAATGAACTCACCTGGCACATATAGGGCATCTCCCCAGGCTTGTGGTTGTCCTTCATGTGCTCCAATAGAACTTGCTCAGACTCAAAAGCCAGTTCACATATCTTGCAATTGGCTGAAAGAGGGGGGGGAAAAAACACACAGATAAAGTTTAAGACCAACTTGCTCAAAACATCCATAATGTACTCACTGGGACATTTTATTATTTGGATGGCCCCCAAACTGTCTGTGTCTTTGCTAAACTCCTTCTTGTTGCTATGATAGTTAGTGTTATTATAATGTTGTTCCCAGAAAGCTCAAGTCAACTCCCGAATATGCTGGGCACCCATGAACATAGAAATCATATTTAGATCAATGATGACAACACGCAGATGTTTTGACACACTCCCATGGATACACAGCCTTATCAAATATTTCCAATGTCCTACTTGAAGATTCAAATGGGCTGTGGGCGCTCTCAATGTGGCACTGCAGTTGGAATGGGGTAGTGTACTGCCGGTAGCAGTGCTGGCAGGTTGTGTGGCTTTCCCAGCTCTCGCTGTTCTGCTTCTCCAGCTCCAGGTGGTGCTTCATGTGGTTCATGAACCTGTGTGATGAGAGCCACAGAAACAGATGTATAGGTTAAGGTTAGGACATACACATATGCTTGATGGTTTTTACACAGAGCACTGTCAGGGTGTCAAGGAACATAATTCACGGATATATAAATATAGCAATAATTTGGAAAGGGTAAAATTGCATTTGCAATTACACAAATGGAACAGGTCAACTCATTAAACCATTAAATGGTGGTGGGAAGCTTAGAAATGCCTCAAATACATGGCTAAAATAAGTCCTTGATTAAATAGGCAAAAAACCTTCAACTGTAACCTCCATTATGTCTAGATTTTAAATTTTTGTGTTGAACCACAGCCCAACATAATTTAAATAACTTCCTAACTGTGCATGACCTGTGTTCTCACCAAAGCGGCACCTCGGATCCCAAAGGTTTATAAAAAAGATAAATGAAAGCCCATTCTCTGTACACCTCGCTTTCTAAGCATGCATAATGGTCATTATAATACCAGCAATTACACAAAGCCTTTTGTTTTGCTTAATGATGTAGTGCTCCATGGTTGTTGCGAGCCTTCCTACCTCTACCTGCCACTGCTGACCTGACAAGGCAGGGCCCATTTTTCAGCTGACACATTCTGCTACCTCAGCTCCCTTAATAGGGAATGTTATGCGGACGAACTGTGACCTCTGCTGCCAGACTCTGGTTGCAGCACAAACGCGTCTCTCATTAAAAGGAGCTTACAGAGGCTTTTCTTGCAACAGTCTGAAGAGAAGTTATTTAATCAAAGGAGTGATTCTTACACTGTCCAAACTACCAACCATTTGTCATCTCCTGCCCCTAGTGGGAATATGGGCTGATACAGTCATCAATCTGAGGGAAATATCTGGATGAGGCCTGAAGTGCTTCAGATCTCTCTTGCTGTATTATTTAATCACTACTAATCTCAGTGAATACACAGATAGGAATTTCTGTCAATGTAAATATTGTGAACATGAGTTCCCAATTACATATGAGAATATGTAAGTGGGAACCAAATCCTTGTTAAGTCTAAACTACAATCAGCTACTACCAATGACAACCATATTACACATACAAAAGTGTAAGGTATATTCAAACCAATACAGGACTGACTAAAATGAATAGCTTGCATCAACAGTAACACAGTTGGACATTTTCAACAATCTGTTGTACCTGACGTTGTTCTTAAGTACTTTTAAACAGCTCTGGCATTTGAAGGTAGTGTTAGTCTTTATCCCCTGTTGTTTGTTCTTGTCTCCCTCATGTATGCCATAGTAAAAGTCTTTAACAAGCATGATGCGCTTGCTTGAAACTTGGCATGGAAATTGAAAGAGATGCACCAGGTGAGGACAGCAGCTCTGAAATGAGACATTTCAAATGTTTCAAAAGCATACAAAGCATGATCTGAATCTTACATGATCCAAAACGTTTAGCTGGACATGGAGCAGAATGATATATAGGTTTTATGACAACTAAAATAATCATCACCTTCATATGAGAATTCAAGATATCTTGGCTGAAGAACACATGTCTACATTTTGGACACGGTTTCCTGAAGACCACATTTGGCTCAACAGCATTGGTAGACCCTGCAAAATGAGAACATCAATAAATACAACACAAAGTATGAGGTAGCAGTACTTCAGACTAATATTTGGTGATATCTAACAATTCTGCATGTGATGATATCTACATTGAAATATTGCAATGGATGACGACATTGGGGCGAAGGGGGTTATCAGTCATCTTTTGTATTTTTTTTAAAATTACTATTCATAAATTACAATTTTTTTCTTTTTGCACATTTTAGCCCATCCACAGCCCATCCTACCCTATTCACCAGTCTTTTCTTTCATACAGTTTGCTTACTAATCATAGTGAAGTAGCCTAAAAATGGCTTTGGCAAATTTGGGTGTTCTATTGTTCAATCTATCAAAAAAATCAATCTGGCAGTACTTGGGGTTTGGCCGAATAAAAGAGGACACCAAAGACACACTTCTGAAGTGGCGAGCAGGCCTTGTTGTTATGTAATCCATGCAATGGGCAATATGATGAATACTAGGGGTGGGGAAAAAAAAAATCGATTAACATTTGAATTGCGATTCAGTCTGCCAACGATTCAGATCGATTCACAAATTTATGTGAATCGGTTTTATTTTTTACGTAATTTATTTTGTTTGTTTGTAAAAATCTAAAATCGTGAATCGATTTTTAATCGAAATTGTGACCCCAAGAATCGAATCGTGAGGTACCAAAAGATTCCCACCCCTAATGAATACATTGCCAATCGATGGAGGGCCGATTCCATTGCAGTGTATTTTTTCCTGAAGGTATTTTACAATTTTAAAGTTCTTGTTTTGGTTTAAAAAAGCGTTAAGAATGATTAAAAAAGCGTTTAAGAATGATCAACCAACTATGTTCCGTTATACCAAAACCAGCAACCTGCTGAATACATCGTCAATCACCAATTGAAGCAGTGATGGTAGACGACAGGACCCTAGTACAGTGCACTGTACTAGGGTCCTGTCTAGTTCCCTTTTGTAGCATCTGTGATCTACATCTCTTTGTCTCAGTTACTATGATGTTGCTAAGCAGTAATGTATTACGGTAGTGTTATGTTACGACATTTAACAGAAAACTCTCAAGTGGGACTCATGGGCGGTCAGTAAGGTTTTGACGAAACAACACAAAATAGTTCCCATCTCCTGCCTGGTTATTTATCCACTACACAAATATGACACCTTTAAGTCAGGCGCAAGGAACATTTACATTTTTGCGCCTCTTTGACATGTGTATAGTGTGTGTGTGTGTCAGGGTGATGTCTGTGTGTGTGTGAGAGAGAAGGGCGGAGGGTTGAATCACGATGACTGTTCAACATTGGGATGTCTGTCAGCCATCGGGCCAACCCTACTTCAGATTCCTCTGTGCAAGGACAAACATCCACTCCCCAAGGAAAGTGAGTCGAAACATATACATTTGGTGAAGTTGGTGACAAGACTATCAAAACAGCAACTTACCAGTGATGTCAATCTTGGGTCTTTTAACTGTGCTCTCAGTTTGATCTGGAGTTGAGATTCTTTTGAATAAATTGTCTATTTAAAGAGAGGGAGAAACGAGTCAGTGTGCTGTAAGTTAGCAAAAGATCTGATTTTCAGCGCAGTATCATAGCAATATACCACACAAGATCATATAAGGCTTTACCCTTGTTGCTGCTTTGAGCTTTGATAAGTCCCGACACTATCTGGACAGGTTGGGACAGCTGTCTGGACGATTGAGCTGTCTGTGAGAACGCAACAGGACTCTGTACATTGGACAGGGTCACTACATTATTGCTGATCTGCTGCACTTGAGGCCTGTGGATTACCCCAGGTGTAGGATTGCTTGGAGTCAGCTGATGCATAAAGTGCTGTTGATTTGCTGCAATCAGAAAAATCCAAAATCATCATCTGTACTCAAAACTGAATACTACAGGAGACAAATAGCATACTTATGATCAATGACAGTGTTTCCCACACAGACTAATTCAGGGCGGTGTACCAAAGAATCAACACTGGCCGCCACATATGCTTTTCGTAAAAAAAAAATTTTTTAAACGCTATTTAAAACACGCCGCCCCCCCGCCCCCGGTCTGACATGGCACACCCCCACGCGGTCAGACCCACCCACACACAAATTGCTCTCTGGTCTGTGGGAAACACTGATAATGATCTTCATTCACACCCTTCCATTTGTGACTGGTGTTTCAGTCTGAATCTTGTCATGGCTGTGTTGACATTATACAGGTTCTTAGTTTTACCTGAAACTATTGTGAAGGATGTTCCAGGGGGATACTGTTTCCCAAGCGACGTGATAAAAGTTGAGCTGTTCTGTGGGGAGCTCACAATGTAACCCTATAAAAACAATTATGTTTTATTATCCAACAACGCAAAGTTACTGTCATTATATAAAATAAACTTTCATACATTTTGACACGGAAGACACAAAGGCCTACAGATATGTGGCAATAGAGCATAGCGACCTGGTTGTTGATGAAAATAGGCTGTGCAACTGATGACACAGTCCCATTTCCAGGAAGTATGATGGACTGTGGAGTAGACTGTCCTGGCCCCAGTTGGTATTGAGGAGTTAGAGATTGGACATTTGAAGTCTGTGTCAAAGTTATTGTATTTGCTTCAAGACGTCCAACTGTGCCAGTTTTCACTGGTATTGTCTTGATATTCTTTTGGTGGTTTGCTTTAAAAAGAAGGCACAGATAAACAAGGGGTCTAACACACCTTAAATTAGCATGTGTACATAAGGGATAATGCCCGACGAGGTGTACATTATTATATTAGGACTCTGCGGAAGTCCATTATCAGGTGATAATGTACACCTCGAAGGGCATTATCCCACTTACACCATGGTCATTTTTACAAACATTAATTTATGTTTTCATGCATTTTGCAATAGAAATCGTTTTTCAACATTGGCCAACTGATATTTTTTGTCTGCTCAGCTCATTGAACCAACACTGGCTTTCCTTTGCTTTGGCTGAGCTATTAGCCCGAAAGCTAAAGTTATGCTAGCAAGATTCAAAGGCAATAACATTGTGTACGGTTAACAAACAGTAAATACAATTTTACAGTATGTTTGACAAGAAGATTATCTAGCTGGCCAGCTATGTCATTGTCCCCAAATCAATGTCAAGATTTTCACGAACAAAATTATCGGCCATATATTACTAGTCTATATGGCCGATACTGTGTTCGTTACAGCCGCAGCCTGTGTACAGTACAGTAGCGAGTTGAATAGCAAATGGATGCGAGATGATCGCATCAAAGTTGACATTCTCCAAACAGTAATTATAATTTGACAGTATGTTTAACACCTAGACTAGCCAGCTAAACAGCTATCCAGCTATATTATTTGTGTGTAGCCAATAATTATGTGTACTGTAGCCTACAGTAGCGGCTACAGTGTTGTACGTGTTGGCCGCAGCCTGTAGATTGACTAGCGAGGTAAATAGCGAATGGGTGTCGGATGTGAGATGAGCGGTCACTGACACAGTAAATTCAGAAAAGTAACATTTTTTAAATAGGTTAAAAGAAATATTGAAGTCACTCATTGTTGTAAATATAAGTTAGCTTGTTAAAGTCTTTCAAAATGGTAAATGGAGGCTTTGACTCCGTCACTGTTGTTATGGTTACTTATTTCAGACTTTGTACAGGCTTATATACTATGTAGACAGCGGAATAATATAGAACGGTGAAAAGACAGTTTTTCTGCAATTACGTAATAGGTGTCCTATCACCCGATAATGGACACCCCTGCAGCCAATCAGAATCGAGTATTCACCCAGACCATGGTATAAATAACAATAAACAATTGTTCAGTACATACTTTGTCTTAAGTTGCTGGTGGATTTTGATGAACTTAACTCCCCAATAAAAATGGGTTCGTCATCGTCATCATTGTTGTCATCCACCAAGTTAATTTTTGGAACCTGTATTTGCCATGGCTCCAACTCCTCCTCTTCACATTCCATAAACAGTTCAGACATTGTCAATCTAAAATGTCAGGAATGAAAAGATGTTAAAGCAAGCAAGAAATTTTTGACAATCCGGTTTATTTTACGAAACAAGAATATTTGCTTCACTCAATCTGCATTTTAGCAGTTCAGCAATAGCTTTTCTTAAAGAGGTAGGCTACTATGATCTCGCTAGACTAGAACTATAGCTACATAGGCTATCATGTTACTATAAATTGTTAGGTAATTGAGCTTGATACGCTGGCCATGAATACATTTTTATAGCATAGCTAGCACTAGGTACATTTTAATGTAACGTTTTAAATCAGTTAGCAGCAACAGTAACTGCTGCAGCAACACCAAGCTAACTATACAGTACAGCGAGTCGGCTATGCTAATGTGTATAACAGTATGTTGCAACCTGGATAATACATTTTATGGCATAAAGTTTAATTAGCTACGCTAGGCTAATGAAAACACCGATGCATGCAGCTAGCTCTGTACTTATGCCTACAGTTTTATGAGTCTAGATTATATATTTATATAATGTTACACCATTGTTTTGGTAGGCTACAAGCCTCACTGCTATGCAGTCAATACATTACCTGCATCGTTGATTGGCCAGTCCAGGTACTAGTCTCACTGCTCACTAACTAGCAAGCTACATTAGCCATTTATGTGCACATACATGGCTGCACATTCAAAAACATATTCCAAGACAACCAAATATATGGATACTTTCCCGATGAACGTATAACATATAAGTTGTCGATGTTTGGGTCTGGCACCACCCAGTACTGTAGTGGTAGCTAGCTAGCGAACATAAACTGGTGAAAAAGCTGACCAGCTAGCTGGTCTAGCCTAGCGGTATAAGATAGCCAACAACGACGCTAGTAAAGCGAGAACTTGGGAGACCATGCAGGCACAATATACTGTATATTCAGCTCTACTATCATATGACCAACCAATTACGCACTATAAAAAAAGATGAATAATACCATCAATAGCAGTCACCAATGCTGTTTCAACCAGATACTGTAGCTGCATCCCAATATTAACACAATGTTGCTAGCAAGCTAGGCTAGCTGCCCCTTCTCCTCGTTGGATTGGTTATGGCGTCGGAAGCTAGTAGGCACATAGCATCCAGAACCGGTGTTTTTACTTAATTTTTCTCTATTAATTTGGTTTCATAATTGGCCTGAGGCGCCAATCAATGGACAGTAGACTCAACACATGTGGGCGATTGCGTAAAGAGCTTACCTTTGAATTGATATATGTTACTCGACAACACATGCTACTGCCTACAACACAACAGCGGAGAAAGACCATCTATTGAAATCGTAAGGGTTGCTGGGAAATGGGGTTTCCCCTCCCCCTAAATTATGTCCATATTCCTCAGCATTGCTGGTGTAGGCCAGGGTACAGCATCATAAAGTTTGTAAAGTTATCAAGGTAAACTGTCTGCAGCCCTAATGTGAGTCTAGCTTGTATGTTTTGTGCGTGAGCTTAACCCTAACTAATAATAGCCTACAGAAACAAACATGTTGTTTCCCATGACCAAATTATCAATCCATCTGCCTACTTGCTACGTAGGGCTACATGCACCTACCATTTCTTTTCAACACTAAACCTAAACGATTTCTGCTAATCATCTTTGGAGAACTCGTTTTGTTATCTCTCTGATAATGATAGGAATCTCTGTGAATGGGATTTTAGGGCAGAGTTTCACACGATTATCTCGAGAACCGTGCACTTTGCAAAATTCTTATTTTGCAGGTGTCTTTTTGATAATCTTTTTATAATCCAGCTGACAGCAGTGCTGCAATTGACGTTGTTTGGATATGCATTTTCGACATTTCCCCCCAAAAAACGCTGCCAGTTCGGTTTGCTCTCTTTGCTTTTGACTCAGCCATCTTGAATTGACGGAGCTAGTGATGGGTTGTTTGCGAATGATCGGGCTCTATCTAAGAGTCGGCTACACGCATGGTGGGTGGAACAACGCATGTTTTCATGCGGTTTGGCCTTTCATTTACACGAAAACTGAGGTTTTATCACGGAAAACGATCATTTCTAAAAACTCCGGCCAAAGTGGAGATTTCTGAAAACTCCCATTTTTGTGTTGGCGTGTCTGTTTGTAGTAATTTAATGGCAGACATTCTCTGGTGATGGGGTCATTTATTTGTGAATCGCCTTACATTTGTGAATCACGAAATACATTTGTGCAAAGCGTTACATTTATTTGTGAATCATCCAAACAAATGAAACTCGCGCCATATTTACTATTGAAAGGAAAAGGAAGTCGATCGAGTTATTCGTAGTTGTTGTTTATTTTGAGAATTCTGATTGGTTTGCATGGCTTTATCCTTCTCGTTACACTGCCACCTACAGGGTTGGCATAGTTATGATAGCGCTCGGGGCGTATTTATGTGGGTTAATGTAAACAGAAACATTTTTGAAAACGATCTTGTGTGTACGACGTTATTTTTGAAAACGGAGGCGCAGTTTCTGTAAATACCCGGCTATGTGTAAACGTGGCCTTATATACAAGAAGACACCATAGACTTATATCAGAGCCTGTTTAAGTAGTCTGGCCACTCCCCATTAAGCCCCATTGTACCGAATTTTGTTGCAGTTCCACGAGTTTCACTGGGAGTGATCGCGGTCGAGTGCAGAATGAATGGGAGTCTATGGAGCTAAACGGCTAAATTTGTCTCTTTCACCTGATTGTCGTTGAGAAATCTCTGATTTTATTGTAGTTTTTATATGTTCAACATGGATTATAGGTCTAAAATGGAATGAACGAGCACTTTAGCACCTTTCTATTTCTTACAGGGTGAGTCGTTGTTGCCCATAACACGCTAGCATTCTGCTAATGAATGCTGATTGGTTTGTGAAGGACTGTCTACGACCAGAGATCCCGCTTGATGGCATCCGAAGCAGAATCAGAATGTCAGAGCATTAGCAACATTAGCAACAACATTAGCAATGCAAAACTCTTTCTAGCATGTGTATTGACAAGGAGAGCCTAACCTGTCAGCTGTGTTGTCAATAGCTCGAGAGAAAAAAGGAAGTGACCAGAGCTTGCCGTAAAACAATCTCTGGTCGTACGATGTGTATGACGTCAATGACATTTTAAGAGGCTTTTTAGAACAGAAAGGCGACTTAAAAAAAATCGAACACCCAGCAGTGTGTATTTGTTTTGCCTCCTCTTTCGAATTCAAAATTCAAATTACTAGAAAAAAAATTATATCCTGAAAGGTGGATTTTGAGGGGTATAGCTCCAGACCTCCATTTATTCTGCACTCGACCGTTAGCGCCCTCATATGGAACTAGAGTGGAACTGAAACCAGTTCAGAACCCGGAAGTTTCCCGAGAGTGGCAGTTCTCTCAAGCCCCCACCCCTCGCCCCTCGGCTTGAAGCAACGGCCCCAGTGGGTGTAGGTGGTATTGCATTTCTTGTTAGACTTCCGGCTCTTCCGGTCGTTTTTATTCTATTAACTCCAGTCAACTATCTCCCCCAATAATTTTTGTTCGATTCTCGAACCTGGCTCATACTACTAGCTTTTTCATAGAATAATTTTTCCTGATTTTTGCTAAGTTTGAAACCATTCCGAAATGGGTAAACTAGCACCCCATTTATTTGCTTACGTCAATAAAAGTTGCCTGCAAATGTGCTCGCGGATACTAACAGGGCACGAGCACAAAAGTTCACATTGGCTGATAGCCGATTTACCTGGAGCTGAATGAGCCTTATTGAATGAGCACAGGGAGAAATGGCTTGAGTTGCCTGCCCTGTTGTAGCAAGTTTAGCAAATGGTTGTTACACATACATGAAATGTTGTTAATATAGTTTATTCCCGTTATTTAAAAACAGATTTGATTTTTCTGTCAAGAACGTTTTTACGTTCATGACATGATGGCAAATATTATATTATGTTAAGCGTGAGCATAGATTGTTGACATGTCTATCTGGAGCAAAGACGAAGATTAATACTTTAACTGATAACCACAATAAGAAATGATATAAATATGATTAGTCTTGCCTTCAGAAGCTTTTGTTAAACACACCCATTATTCTTTTTTTTAATCGTGTCATCAAGCCAGACTGCTTTTGTGGGACAATGAAGGTCCTCAGTCACCCCCACTTATATCTGATGGAAACGTCTTGTATATAGGCCTAGTTCTGTTAATATGCCCCTTTCAAAGGCAAATGTTTAATAAAGTATATTTAAGACACACTTCTCAAGCTTTTATTTATGACATTATTTCTTATAGATCACGTTATATCCATTAATACTTTGGCCTATGTCTCCTTCGTCTTGCTCGGGTTACAGTTGCCATTTCAACACGAGGCATATGCGCATCCTGGTTTACGCCTGCTTTTATCAGGCGCAGAATTTTCACCGCAAAATTGAGGTGCGTTTTCATAGACGGTTTTTGTACATGCCGCGGAATACATAATTAGGCGCACTTTACGCATCCCCTCCCATCTCTTTATGGGAAACTCCCACTTTCCCCTTGACCCTCCCGTGAATGCAAATGCATGACACGGAAAAGCGCAATTTGCCAATTTCAGTTCCCGCGACAGGCAGTCTGCGCTTTTACCTCAGTGCGGAATGTTTGTACATACCTCGCCATGCTTTTACGCGCAAATTGCGAAACAAATACGCCTGAAAAAGCGTAGTACATGAGGCCCCCTGTTTTCCCAACAGCCCTGTGAGAGGAGCAGCAATGGTGGAAAACACTCTCACAAACCTGCGGTAGTAGGACGCCAGCCCCAGAAAGCTCTTTACCTGCTGTTTTGACGTTGGAGTAGGCCAGCTATTTACAGCCTCCACCTTATCGGCATCGGTGCTGATGCCCCTCCCCCCTACACGATGGCCGAGGAACGTCACCTCCCGTCGCATAAAGAGACACTTCTCAGGGTGCACCTTCAGGCCTTCAGAGTCTCGGCGAAGGATGTGCCGTGAGCCAAGATGTCGTCCAAATAGACCAGGCACTGCTGGTTGGGGACATACGACAACACCCGGTCCATCAGACGCTCGAACGTGGCGGGAGCGTTGCACAGCCCAAAACACAAAACTGCCAGTGGGTGGAGAACGCTGTCTTAGCCCGGGCCTCCAGGCCGAGGGGCACCTGCCAATATCCGCTACGTAGATCCAGGGAAGAGAACCAGAAGGATCCACTCACCGAGTCAAGGCTCTCGTCAACACGGGGAAGGGGATAAGAGTCCTTCTCAGTGTCTGCATTCATCCCTCTATAGTCCACACAGAAACGCAGCTTGCCTCCCTTTTTAGGAACCATGACTACAGGAGCCGACCACGGGCTATTAGACGGCTCAATGAAACCTGCCGTCACCATCTCCTCCACAGCCTTGTCAGCAGCCTCTTGCCTTGCAAGTGGAATGCGTCGAGGTCTGATCTTGACTGGTCGAGCGCTGCCCGTCTCGATGTCATGCTGCACCAGGTGAGTTAGGCCGACGTCATGCTCCCCCCACACGAAACAGTCTTTAAACTCCGTCAGGAGATGTCTCAGCTGTTCTCGTTGCTCCACGTCGAGTCCCTCACTGTTTCTCCTGACAACCTCCTCCACTGCTGCCAGTGCGGAGTCAGGACCCCCAGTAGCCTGTGAAGGCAGGGCAAGTGACGTGGGTGGCAGCGTGTCAGCGTTCTCACTCGACATGAAGGTGGGGGCCACTGGAGACAGCTGGTGGACAGGAGCAGTGGCCAAATCACTTCCCACTCTTCCCCCCACCCTCACAGGAGGTGCAGAATGACAGCCCACCCGGTGTAGACATCCTAACCACCAGCCCGCCCCTAAAAGCTAAGGTGCCCGTGCTTAAGTCCAAATGGCAGCCGGTGGCCCTAAGAAAATCTAACCCCAATATACAGGGGTCCTGAACACCAGCCACCCACACTAAATGCTGGACCGTTTGCTCCCCCACCGTCAGTGACATAATCTTCTTTCCTAACATAGGCCCCATCTGCACGGACCCTCTCCCGTTTCCCTGTGGCTTGCCAGTAGCATGGCAGTCATGCATTAAGTCAAAATCAAATCAAAAGTATTTGTATAGCCCTTTTTACACGCAAGCATGTCACAGAGGGCTTCACATACGCCCATAGAACTGCCCCTCAACCAAGCTTGAAAGAAGACAAGGAAAAACTCCCAGAAAAACTCACTGCAGGAGAAAAAATGGAAGAAACCTTGGGAGGAGCAATTCAGTGAGGGATCCCCTCCTCCAGAGACAGTTGGTGAAAGAGAGGAGCAGAACACAGGCTTAACATAGTCATAGAGCAGGGAAGTGTCAATGGGTTTTGAAACATCAAAATCCATTGTTCAACTTGGTAGATGTAGGAAGGGACCGGGAAACTCGCGGTTGCCCGTCATGGAGACTGGTTTCCGGTTGCCGACCAGGTCCAGCGTTGGCAAACCCACGACCAGGCAGGTGCTGACAGCTCAAACCCCCCACACCACAGGGGAAGTGTGGAGGGGGGACAGAGAAAAGAGAGCATATTTGATGCAGCTCTGGACAATAAGACAGCGCCAGCCCCCCTCGGTTGGAACATGAAATCTGTTCCAGGGGAAGGAACTCTAAAATAAGTTATATTTATAAATAAGGGTGAGAATGCACCGTCCCCCGTTGTCACCAACTAGTAACGGAAACTATAACAATAACAATATACAGTAACAGGTTTACATTATTTGTAAAATCTAGATGGGGCAACGTGAACATATAGAAGCTTTAATTGCAATTTAAAAGTTACATGTGATACACACAGACAAACACACCCCCCAGGTTTACATAGAAAGTACATACACACATTTATCTTTAGCAGTCATAAAATTGACTAAACAAAAACGTTTTTAACCTAATTTTGAATGTCGAAACAGTATCAGCCTCCTTAATTGAAACAGGTAATTTGTTCCAGAGAAGAGGTGCTCTATATGAGAACGCCCTGCCTCCAGCAGGTTTTTTCTTAATTTTGGGAACCACCAGATAGCTAAGTGACCAGGCAGGCCACACACCCAACAGACTCTGTCGCCTTGATGCCGGTGGGGAGTCTCACGGGGCTGACGTGTAGCAGGCAGTGAGATCGCCCGATCACTTCCGTTATGTCCGTCTCCCCACACGGATCCGCTGCTCTTACTACGGGCACACGCCCGACGAGTGAGGCACTCTACATCGTTAGCTAGCTCCCGCAGAGACTCACCCGGCAACCGCGTCCGGCGGCTCAGTAAAATCTAAAGTTTGAGTTTTAACAATTTACTTCATTAGTTAGTGCATTTATTTAGGTTGATAATCCCGGAAAAATAATCCCAATCAACGCTTGTAAAATCAAATCAGTTTAATGAAGGACTGAAATTTGTTGTGTCTATTCCAATATGTAACAATGGTATTCAATGACACAAGTCTGTGTTCTAGAAAGAGTGGTCTGGAGTCGCAGAGGTCAGATAATATCAGCTTTAATGCAGCAGTTGGAAATCAACAATTACAGAGCTCTGGGGTTGTCTACGTTTCCCTACCCGCAACAGAGTTTGGGCTGGTTCACAAAGTCCAACTGGCTATTTTTCCCTCCCCAGCATATATTATACAGTGCAATTAAAACAGAAAGATAAGAAGAGGGTTGAGCTTGTTCTCCTGTGCAGCAGGGAGTTGTTCTTGCCTACGCGTCCCACCTGCTCGGGTGCCGTCTCCACCCGGTTTCACGGTTGTTTCTGAAAATGAAGAGATAGAGACACAAAATACAGCCTTTTCCCCACACTCTGTGGTCGAAACTCAATGTTTAAGCCTGAGCACACTTCTCAGTTCATAAGACAGAACTTTAATAAGCACAATGCATAACTTTACTAAGCACAATATATTCTTTATTAACCTAAAACAAACCGATGCATGCAGAATTCCATGTCAGCGAGCTCTTCTGAGCTAGCCAAATAAGCCACTGCAGCATGCACACAGAAGTGTGCACACAGAAGTGTCGGCACACAAGTCTGACTTGTGTGCCGATCGGCACACAAGTCAGAATTGAGGTAGGCTAAGAAAACATTACAAAACTAAAGAAAGTTTCTAAATGATAGGCCTACCGATCATCTTATTTTAACTAAAAAATAAAAGCAATATTAAGCCTACATGAACCTCAAAAAAGCTATTTGTGTATTTGTGCTCAAATGAATGCGAAAGAAATGTGCGTGCTCACATTAACTATTGATGTCCCTGCCAAAACTTGCATCCCTTTAACTGAGAGGCAGTTAGAACCGAAACTGTACTGTACTGTAGCTAGTGGTACGTGCCAGTGGAGCGAGTGGTACGTGACAGTGGCTAGTGGTACGTGCCAGTGGAGCGAGTGGTACGTGACAGTGGCTAGTGGTACGTGACAGTGGAGCGAGTGGTACGTGACAGTAGCTAGTGGTACATGCCAGTGCCTACCAGTGGAGGCACTGGAACGTACCACTAGCCACTGTCACGTGCCAGTGGAGGCACTGGCATGTACCACTAGCTACTGTCACGTACCACTCGCTCCACTGTCACGTACCACTCGCTACAGTACAGTTTCGGTTCTAACCGCTACTGCTTTAACTGTTGTATAGTGGGTTAAGCAAGGGGAGTTTCTATAGCCTAGTAGTGCATTGTGCGCAGCAAGCTTGAAAGACAAAAAAGGGATATGAATAGTGGCCTGTGCCCACTTTATGTCTAACAACACCCCTGCTTGTATAGCTAGCTAGCGTTAGCAACGTTCGTCAACGTTCGTGGTTAGCTACTAACGTTGGCTAACGTACAACAGAATCAGAATGGGTTTTATTCGCCATGAAAGTTTGCACAGACAAGGAATTTGCTTTGGCAGGAAGGTGCAAACATTAAACATATAGGAATCTAACATTTAAATATGAGGACTAACTATACTAAGGGAACATAACTAGCAATACTAAGTGGAATTAGAATTAAAATAAACTATACAATAAATATAAAATAAAATATAAGTTGCAGTAATTTACAATATAAAAATACAAATATTACAAAAAAATACAAATGGTACAAGATTGTGTAGTGCAGTGCAAAAAGCAGTGTGTTTTAAGGACATTGAGTCATGAAGTCAGTGTGAACCCTTGGCCTTGTTGAAAAGGCCAACAGCGGAAGGGAAGAAACTGTTTTTTTGGCGTGTGGTATTGGTCCTGATGGACCGCAGCCTTCTGCTGGAGGGGAGTGACTGAAACAGGGAGTGGCCAGGGTGGGAGGAATTGGCCACAATCTTCCTTGCTCGCCTCAGGGTCCTCGAGGTGTGCAGGTCCTCGAGGGTAGGCAGATTGCAGCCAATCACCTTCTCAGCAGTTCGGATGATACGCTGCAGCCTGCTCTTGTCCTTGGCAGTGGCAGCAGCGTACCAGATGGTGATGGAGGAGGTGAGGATGGACTCAATGATGGCTGTGTAGAAGTGCACCATCATTGTCTTTGGCAGGTTGAATTTCTTCAGCTGCCGTAGGAAGTACATTACATTTACATTTAGTCATTTAGCAGACGCTCTTATCCAGAGTGACTTACAGTAAGTACAGGGAAATTCCCCCGAGGCAAGTAGGGTGAAGTGCCTTGCCCAAGGACACAACGTCATTTGGCACAGCCGGGAATCGAACTGGCAACCTTCTGATTAGTAGCCCGATTCCCTAACCGCTCAGCCACCTGACTCCCATGTACATCCTCTGTTGTGCTTTCTTGGTGAGGTAGCTGATGTTCAATTCCCACTTGAGATCCTGGGAGAGGATAGTGCCCAGGAAGCGGAAGGACTCCACAGTGTTGACTGGGGAGTCACACAGGGTGATGGGGGTGAGTGGGGCTGTATTCTTCCTGAAGTCCACAACCATCTCCACTGTCTTAAGAGCATTGAGCTCTAAGTTGTTCTGGCTGCACCAGGTCACCAGTTTGGCAGCTTCCCACCTATAATCAGCCTCGTCTCCACCAGAGATGAGCCCAATGTGGGTGGTGTCGTCCGCAAACTTCAGGAGTTTGACGGACGGATGACTAGAGGTGCAGCTGTTGGTGTACAGGGAGAAGAGCAGAGGAGAAAGGACGCAGCCCTGGGGTGATCCGGTGCTGATGGACCGGGAGTCAGAGACTTGTGTTCCCAGCTTAACGCACTGCTTCCTCTCAGAAAGGAAGTCTGTGATCCACCTGCAGGTGGAATCAGGCACATTCAGCTGGGAGAACTTGTCCTGGAGCAGGGCGGGATGATGGTATTGAAGGCAGAGCTGAAGTCCACAAACAGGAACCTGGCATAGGATGCTGGGGAGTCCAGGTGTTGTAGGGTGAAGTGGAGGGGCATGTTGACTGCATCGTCCACAGACCTGTTGGCTCTGTAGGCAAACTGCAGGGGGTCCAGTAGAGGGTCTGTGATGGATTTAAGGTGTGCCAGCACCAAGCGCTCAAAGATTTCATTACCACAGAGGTCAGGGCGACGGATCTGTAGTCATTATGTCCTGTTGGCCTTGGCTTTTTGGGCACAGGGATGATGGTGGAGGACTTGAGACAGGCTGGCACATGGCATGTCTCAAGGGAGGTGTTAAAGATGTAGGTAAACACCGGAGACAGCTGGTCAGCGCAGTGCAAAAAATTATATCCTGAGAAAAGTGGATTTTGAGGGGTATAGATAGACCTCCATTCATTCTGCACTCGACCGTTAGTGCCCTCATGTAAGTAGAGTGGAACTGCAACCTGTTCAGGACCCGGAAGTTTCCCCAAGAGTGGCAGTTCTCCCCATAGATATATATAAAGACTAGATGTCTTACGGCGGAGTCTATGAGAGATGTCGTTATGCCACTGCATACTTATAAATAATTATGTTTTTTGTTTTTAAGAATAGAAGTATGCAGTGGCATAACGACATCTCTGACGTTGATAACAAACCAAACCGTTTCAAAATAGGTTGAAAATTGAGCAAGTTATGGTCATTTAAAAAGTACATGTAGCACCAACACAATGTTATGGGTGAGCGAGTTGACTGTAGCAAGATGGCCGCCAATGTGAGGACGTTCGACTCCGTTGGCCGTTTCCCTCCCAAATGCAATACAAAAAGGTTAAAGTAAATTTGGCTTTGTGAATATGATATTTCCCTAAAATTATCAATAAATTAATTAGGTATATTTCTTTCTGTTTCTTACTTTTGTTGTCATGGAAACCAAACAATCTTTCCACAACAAGGAAAAATCAAAGACAAGTTTATCAGAAATGTATCGAGAGAGATCTTTCCAGAAAGTGGTGGTGTAGGGACACTGCCAGAACAGGTGCACCATTGTTTCTGGACATATTCCACAAAAACAGCAGTTAACACATATGTCAAGCTTAAACCTAAGGAGATGATGCTTAGCAGGATAATACCTATGTATGATTTTGAAAGAGACTTCTCTTACTTTATTCGTAAGGAGGTATTTGTAAGGAAGGTTCCATATATTCCCCCAATTCAGGTTGTCAACAAAGTTAGACCAATCGGGAACAACATTAGAGGTGCTGGTGACATCTCTCTGGAACAAAGAGCGAATGTTACGATTATTATTCCTCGTTGTGGTAGCGAAACATATATTACCAACTGAGGTCAACTTAGGGTCCAAAGCTGGTACACAGCAAAATCGACAGACTCAAATTAACACTATTGGAGTTAATTTTAACACTTTTAAAGTGTCCCATGGGGTCCACACTCCACAGTGTCAATGTAACACTTTTTAAAGTGTTGCCATTTTAACACTGTTATATAGTTAATTTTAACTCTTTTATAGTTGAAATTTAACACTACTCAAGCGTTAGTTTCTCAACACCAGTGGGTAGTGTTAGAAATTAACACTCACAGGAGTAATTAATTAACTCTTAAAGTGTGATTTGTATACTATAAAGGAGTTGCCTCATTAACACTATAAAGTGTTATTGCTGTTACTCCCCCCCCCCAAAAAAATATTTAATATAAATGTCAATAATGAAAAATCTTGGTCAATAAAAAATATGAATGACAAGTTGATTACTTTAACAGTTTTATTTTTTCAAATGCATCAACATTACTTAATATTTTTTCATTACTGTCAATTTATCTAAATGTAACAATAAGGCACTATGTACGCTCTTCGACTATTCTCATTAGAGCACTGCTTGTCAAATGGTCTAAAATAAGTCAGTTCTTTCACAGAGATGACAGAAAACTCATTCATTTGGTCTTCAATACAGTATGCATTTAAGTGGTCATCATAGTACATTGTTTCTACATTACAGGATATTATGAAAGCACGCTGTTCATGTATTATAATATCACAGATCTTTTTGAACACAGGGAGATCATCGGTACATCCAGTGCATATGTACAACCCATCCTGGTACTCAGTACCGTAATATCTGACCCACCTTGTACTTGTAACATTTGAACAGGCTTCTAAATGTAATGTCTCACTAATTTCTTCCCCACCTTGCAAGTTGCAAATTTCTTTGGATGATGTAGGACCAAATTCAAACCTTCTAAAGCAATAATTTTCATAGTTAAATGCCAATTGACGCTGATGTTGTTTTACTAATGATTTGGTGAGATTCTTAAAATTTTTGCCACATCTTTTAAAAAAATTGTGTTTAGCTTCAAATCGCATGCACCAGATGTGGATAAGAGGGCCAATTTTTTTAATGCATCTGGGATAGTGTACCATCAAGTGGTGCTTGGGAATCAACTTCTTGTCAGGAAACAAAGCTTTAAACAGAGTGTGGTGATCACAGATCAGATGTTTCAAGTAACATATCATTCCATCAGTTATGGTGTAGGAGAACACTATATTGACAATCTGAATCAGAAGCAGCAGAAAGTTCCAGTGACTGTTATTCTTTTCAATGACATCACCAAATATTAGTGGAGTGTTACGCAGGAGACACCATGACTGGATGGCATTCAAACCCAGGTGTTTGCTCTTATCATCCATTTTGACCCCACTTGGTTTGTTTTTACGCTCTGTGTAACCATAATTAAAGCTCTGTATCCTGTCTGACAATGTTTTCAAAGAGATATAGTCCTGTTTAACAAGGTATTCAAAAACCAGCTTAAGTTCGTACTGTACCACACCCTCCAGCAGATCGTGCATGATGTCAACAGCATAGTTGTCAGTGCTATGGAAATACTGTAAGGAGTTGAGTACACATGACTTTTTAACACCATATATTGACCGCAGTTCAGGATTTTCATTTAGTGCCTTACAATGTTCAGTATAAAGCTCTTTGGAACGGAAAATTAACCCAGGATGATCTTCAGTAAATATAGATTGAATGTCTTGCTTACTGATTAAACAAAATCTACAGAAATGGGTTGCGCTGAATGATTCTACAAAGCCCAACAAGCCATTTAAAGCCAAATTATCTCCCGTTACTTGAATGACTGAGCCAAACAATGGTTGTTCAAAACAAGGAAGCTTTAGGCCTTCAGTTTCTAAAAGCTTCAGGTCATCAATAAGAGGCTTTAGTATCACATCAAAACTGTATTTTTTCAGATCTTCAGAGTGAAACAGAACTGCAAGATGTACATTCATCAGAACTGAGTTACACTTGGGTGGAAGATTTTTTTAAAGTAAAGTAGACACAACCTAGTTTGTGGATCCCCTTTTTGGAACCAAGAGGGTTAGCCGTTTCAAAGTCATCATAATATAGTAGAATCTGTAAAGCATGCTTTTGCTGTGAGAATAGGGCATGGTTTTGGCAATATGACCCATCATTGATGTCTTTGTAAATGCCATTTTCACTGTGTTTGTCCTGTAGAAAGCTTTCTCTTACTTGATCATTTTTGAATATGGATTTAAGTGTACCCAGAATGGGTACATACATGCACTTGTCTGTTACAGGAACCTGACTGTATACCCTTGTTATTCTATCTCTGCGCAAATCCAGTCTCACCCCGAGGACACATTCTTTAGGTTCATTTATTTCCCATTTTTCCTCATAATATTTACGCCTTTTTGACTCTGTGTTTAATTCTGAAAAAGGATTACCTAATTGATCAAAACAATCATCTATTCTGGATCCTGTAGTGTCTGTACTTTCTGAAAACAATGTCTTAAGAACTGCATTTTGTGCCTGACTCTTAACATCATTGACAACTTCTTCCATTGAACAAACAATTGTTTGTACAGCACTTTCAGAGATACCCGATGCTTGCAAATGCGCAACAATTGATCCACACATTGACAATAGTTGACTTGTATCAACAGAGCTTTGTGAGTTTTGCAAAGTGGCAACAAAAGCTGGGCGATCATTTGAACATTCCGCCTCACAAGTAGAAGAAGTAGAAACATCATGAACAATGTCAATCTCTTGATCAATCTGACTATGCACCTTGTTGAGGTGCTTTCGGAAGCCACTATAAGTACAAAATGATAATGGGCAACGTAGCTCTCCACATTTTAAACGCAACTTTTTACCAGGATATAAACCATGTTGGAATTTTAAATGTTGACAAAGAACCACACAGGTTTTGTGGTTAGTTTTACATACAAAACATGTCAACATCTTCAAGGCTGTTTATCGGTTACAGCATCACGCTGCAGCAGTCGTGCTCGAACTTCTTTAACACGGGGGCTTTCCTTTGCTCTTCCGACATCGATGTTATAAATAGTAGTTTGGATAAATGTGTAGAAATTACAGAGAGCTTCGTCATATGAGAGACTGAAGACGTAGTGAGCTTTGAACAGTTCATCAAAAGCTGCCACTGATGTGTGTGCCTTGCATGGGATTGGTTTTCCATCGATAATAAGGTAGAACCTTTGGATATCTTTCTTTTCCTCACCCATGCAAAGGAGGAACGGTTGTCTTGCATCGGCACTCTGAAGGAAGGTAGTCATACTGGCTCCTTCCTGTAGGTAAGTAAAGGGACATAAATTACTATCACATCTCTTTCTGCAGATATAGAGCAAAATGACAATTGTCTCAGAATACCAAGATCCATTCCGAGATTCTTGGTGTAGATTCAGATCTATAATGTTTAAAAAGGAACTTTTGCATACCTTAAGATATCTAACAAGATGGCTGGTTGCTTGAGCTGAACTGATCTTGGCAGTTTTTTTCTGGCCCCTTGAAGTTGGAGGGAGCAGATGCAGCAGCAAAAGGATTGAGGACATATCGCTGTCCCATCCTAAAGGCATTAAAAATATATGTATTTATTTAGTATAATTAGTTTAACATTGAAATATATATTTTAGCAAAACTTTTTATACTGACCGTTGTTGTCTTCAGGTTCGGGTTCAGTTGCTGACAGCAACTCATCTATATTCTTTAAAGACTTGCAGTCTGCGATGATTTTTGGCTTGAAGAAAGTTGACCACTTTGACAGGAACTTCTGAGAAACTTCGTCACCAAACATCATCGAGAAATCCTGGTCGATCTACAAACAAAGAAAACAATATTGTAATATAAAGGTTTAAGCATACCTGACAAAATTGATAAAAGGTCAAATACTGAAATGGAAGATTGAAAGAAAATTAAAGACATTATAGTATAGTGCAGTAGACTATTTTATTGTCCTGCACTGTACTATATTACTGTTCTATACTGGACAGGACTACTACTACCAAAGCAAAAGATTTTTCTTACCAATCCAGGTACATCAAGGAAACGAGGGAACACATCCAGGACTGAAGATGATGCATCATCACCAACCATCTTCTGTCGATACTGGAAAGTCGCTCTCATCTTCTCTTTAACCACAGATTCATCGCTGGAATGTCTTATTGTAGATATCGCCTCCCTGCAATCCTCACCAAATAGCTGTTGACAGGTTAACAGTGATTCTCGTCTGGTTTTCGGACCATCCTGAAGAACAGTCTTGGAACGAGCCCGTGA
Organism: Osmerus eperlanus; assembly: GCF_963692335.1. NCBI lineage: Eukaryota > Metazoa > Chordata > Actinopteri > Osmeriformes > Osmeridae > Osmerus > Osmerus eperlanus. Next base: position 16,675,592 of record NC_085027.1, on the reverse strand, counting down.
ACCAGCAAAGGTGTTGCGTTGAACCGTCTTGATCCTCCATGAAATGAAGCCAGTATTACCCTCAGGATCATAGTAGTGTTCCTTTTTAAAGAAAGACCCAAACAGAGGCATCTCGTGCTTTACTTTAAGAATAAGTTACTCAACACAATAATTGTAGACAGTGAATATACTGCAAAACATATTACAAAAACAGGTGGAAAATGCAAGGGTGAGCAACCTATAAAAACTCATCTGAAACAAGAGTACAAACTAGAAAACTGAATAAAATATTGAAATCACACTGATTTGGTTTTCAGATAGAAACCAAGAACTTACATATCCATGTTTGGAGAATGGATCTTGGAGGTATGGAAAAAGAGTCACAATTCCCAGTGCATAATTTGTTCTCACGCTTGACGGTGGAATCCTCCTTTCAAAATAAGTCATAGTTTACTTTTAAGCATGTATGTTTTGTAAGAATAAATACACCTTTACCACTAACACAGAACAGCATTATTTAGCTACGACACATGACTGTTCCAATAACAAAGTGACATGCAATTCTTACCCATGTAGCTCCATCATGTCTGCAACCAGGATGTTCACCATTTGTTTACGTGTTGCATCTGTTAGTGTTTTAGTCTTATCATACTCGTTGAAGACTTCTTCACCCTTTGGATTCGCCCTTAGAACACCATCAACTTTCTAATAATTAAAAAGTAATGCCATTAGAATAATTACATTATTCTAATGGAATTACTTTACTGAGAATATATTTACAAAACACTTGTACAAAAAAAACTAATTAATTGAGGATTTGAAATGGATGTATTCAAAGCTTACTTGTCTTGCTTCATTCTGATCCATTAACCCTGTTGGGTTCCTCCTCTTTCTTGTGGATTCAAGAATAAGTGTAGAATCTGAAGAATGGGATAAAGCTGGGGATAGTGCAGTCTCTGTCACTACCAAGGATGAATGGGATGAAGTTGGGGACAGTGAAGTAAGTACAGAGGAGGATGCTTGATCTGCGACCAGCTCAACATCCAGATCTACAAAATGGCAGACAGAACAAAGACAATTTAAATGTACCCATCAGTAACAAAACGATCTTAATACAAATTTAAAAAGTTCTAAGCATAATATATTCTTCTTTAATTACTACCCATGTATATATCATATGTATTTAAGATAATGATCAATAGTATATCAAATTATTGCATAGTTTGAGGTCCCTCAAAAATATATTTCGACAAAAAACTGTGCCTTCTACTTGGCGCTGCCTGTGATACCTCATCAAATCCCTGCCTCCACATCCTTACCCATTACTGGTAAAGGAATCTTGAAGGTCAAGACACCTGACTTGACAAGCTCATCAAAGATATCTCCATCCACCCCTGTTCCTGACATATCTGTGATGGTGATCTGGCCCTCACTGAAGCTGTCTGGCTGCAGACTAAACTTATCTTTCACTAGAAGAATAAAAAGTATAGTACACAGCAATAACAATATAAATTAGTCATGGAGATTTTTTCATGTTTGGAGACAACTGTCATTAAGATTCTAATAACACTCGTACTTTTGACCTCTTTATTAAGAGAATGGTTAACATTGAATGTTCAACTACAGTGAGAACAGTATTAAATGCAAAACATATAGCCATAAACTACAAACCTTCTTGAAGGAACTTATCAAATTGAAATACTTCATCAGTCTCTGGAATTTTCACATATTTTAGGACTCCTCCAATCTCCACTTTCGCCAACATTTCCTGTAAAATTATATAGAATAAACATGTTATTCAAGCCAGACTAATAAGGTCCAAATAGGAGCCAGAGTCATGCCTATCTAAAACAAGAGTTATTAGCACATGAAAACAACATGAATTAGCACAGTGCTAATAGTCTTTTATCAAAGCCTATTGAATTTCCACTTGTCCAGCAGCCATTTCTAGCCAGGCTGAGTCAGTCGGTAGGAAATAAATACCCACGTGCACCTGTTTTAAGCATCATCATTAGATACCAGCAGAAAAGTCGAAGAGCTTAGCTAACCTCAGCCCTAAGCAGAGCTTTAACATGGCATTCTGCCTAAAGGTAGTCAAACTGGAGTTGTTATGCACTTCAAAGTTTGCGCATATGTTGCATGAAATAATTCCATTCGATTGTGAAGAGCGTTACGCGATGTAACTCGTGGCGCTGAGTGAACGATATGCAAAAAAAAAAGCTTCTTTTAGAAAGGAATCCTTCAAATTAACTGTACTATTGTAACTTCAAATTAACTATCTACAAGTCTGATAATCAAAATGTTATTTAGATATACATATACACAGTCCTCATATCAGAATATTTGCTTCCACGCGGCTTACACGTGGGAGCTCTTAGCTAGACTACCTAGGTTTGCTAACTAGACATTTTTTTTATTCAAAAGAATGTTGGCATAACTGAAGTAACGTCACAACTTACATTGCCAAACTTTAGAAACTCAACAGTAATTCCATTTAGCTCACAGTTAGACTTAATAGACCAGTAATCAGAAAACGTGTGACAGTAGAAGAAACAAACGCTTGCTAACGTTAGCTTGCCAGTTACTGTATAGTAGGCGAAGACTTAGTTTGTCCGCTCTGGGCTAACGTTACGGTTGCTAGCTACTAGTAACTGACATTAGCCCTGGCTGGAGTAAAAACGGCAGCCTAACAGTTAGCTAGCTATAAATATCATAGCTCTACCAATGTCTAAATACATATTTCCATCTGTATATCACTCATTAGGTAATCTAATTAACTGTTACTTACCGACACAATGCAACAAGATTTCTTCAACTGACTTCGAACAAAAAAAACTGATGTGCGTTCCAGTTGCGTTGTGCAGCGACTGAGGTAAATTACTTGACTCCCGCCATATGGTTGCTCTCGCGAGATTATTGTTCCCATCAGGCTAGAGGGTAGTTACACCAGAGAATGTTCTGGTTACACCCTAGCTGTGAGACTGACAACTCCGAGAGTTGGTTTCACAATAACAATTATAACACTCCATTTTGACCCCAACTCTTTTGTGGTGCAGTGTGAAATCCAACAGATTTAACAACATAAAGATTTAGATCAATTCCAAATAGAGTTTGATTGACTATATCTTAATCAACACCAGACTTTTAACTCTGCTTAATTTGCTGTGTAGGCAATCTGGTTTTCCAGTCCCTTTTAAGATAGTTAAAATACCAGATGGGATGGCATCCATAACAATTGCAAACTCTCTTGGGGTGATTGGAATGCTAAAAGTGTGAAGGAATTCAGAATAATTCAGCAATGATCCATTATCATTTAGTAGTTGGGATACTAGAATTATGTTATTATTGAACCAAGTTTTATAAAATAAAGATTTATCTTTGAACCTAATAAGACGACTATTCCAGATGAAGCACCTATGTGGGGAGAAATTATGTTTGTAGATTAACGACCATGCTAAGAGCATCTGTTTGTGGAATTTAGATAAGATTAAGGGAATTTTTTCTATTTTATAATCACACAAAAGTAAATATTCTAGACCACCAACCTTAGAGAAAATATAGTTACGTATGAATTCCATGTAGATGTGGGGTTATTAGAAAATGCTATATCCAATTTATTTTTAAAGTATTATTAAGGGTTGTAAAATCAAGAACATTTAGACCACCACGTTCATGTTTGTTGAAAACGAATTCAACCCAAACGCTCTTTGGTGACGTGGTTGATTACGTTACTGTTGATCATCTGTCCATCATCGTATAAAGCCCGCCCTGACAATTTGATTGATCCGAACAGCTCTTGTTCGGACAACTTCCCGACCAAAATGTTTTGTGGGCAGGGCTAAGTTCGGCTGGCACTCAGGCTAGAGCGATCGCAGACCCTCTGTACAAATGAAATGTACGAGGGTCTGGTTAGGACCAGGCTAATATTTGTAGGCTGAGAAAATAAAACAGCTGCAAGCTGGCATGAAGTGGGATTCGATCGCACTAGAGCAAAAACACATATGACAATGCGAGCAGGCCCGTAAAGATTACCCCCGCAGCCCCCGCACCGCGGGGGGGGCCTCGCAGGGATGGGGGGCCTCGCCCGTTTTTTTTTTTTTTTTATCCAATTTGAATTACATGGGATGTCTTATTATCTTGTCTGTGTTTCCAGAGTTGATATAAAAATAAAGGAAAGTATATTTAATTGTGCTTTCTTTGTTAGCTAGGTAAGTGACATGACGAAGTAGGTCAGATGGTCACACAGACCGGCGAGCCCGCTGCAAATAGGTAGCTAACTGTAGCGTAGCGTAGGAAAAATGAAACGCACATTTAAAAGCGGTGCCCAAAAGCGGCATTCAAAACCGAAAATTTCTGAATTAAATGCCAAACTTCCCAAAATTACAAATTTCTTTTTCGACCAGCCGGTGAAGGATGCACTTATCTGCCATAAGAGACAGGTATTGTACTGTATGCTATATAGCTAACATTACTGTACCACGTAGCTAACGTTAGCCTATACTTTGACAGCTCTGTCTAGGCTCTGTTAACGCTAGGAAGCATGTGTTGTGCTTCCTAGCGTTAACAGAGCCTCCTTTCCAAGAGCCAGGAAAATTAGCCTTGCTCCTTTATTGACTTCCTATCAAGCTGACAACATTGAAATGGAGTGAAACTACAAAAAAAAGAGAAAGTAGAAAAAGTGCTTAATTATAAAATATATTACATAACTGAAATTATTAGCAAACATGATAACGTATGCGACAGTAGTATCGTGCAGTTGCAGCGACTGCGTTTGACTTTTTAAACATACAAAAAACATAATCAAAGTTACAATAAGTCATTGTATTTCAGTTATATACATATTATGATCGTGTAAAACTTACAGTCATTGCTTTCTACAAGATTCACACGACAAAAAATGGCTCCATTTATGATTTAGCGAACAGCTAATAATAAAACACAACTCCATACTATCAAGTGTGCCTGATGTAGCCACGGCCATCAAATTATTTCTGACAATACCCGTGACTGTCGCAAGCGCTGAAAGGTAATTTTCCAAGCTGAAACTCATCAAAACATATCTCAGAAGCTCAATGTCACAAGAGAGGCTGTCAGGTCTGGCCATCCTTAGCATAGAAAATGAATGTGCACGCAGTTTAGACGTAAAGAGTGTGGTAAAAGACTTTGCACACAGATTTGCTAAAAGACGCGCACATGTGTAGGCTATTCACCTGCAAACCGTTTGAGCGTTTTTTTCTTATTGAATAAATTTCCCTCACAAGACAAGCTTGAGTTTTGATATCTTGCATTTATTACACGGCTCTTCAGAATGTTCCAAAAAGTTCAGTTGATCGCGTCGGGGTCCTGTTCGTCCCGTCGGTATTTGTATTACATTATCTGTTACATATGTGGTGGTGTGTGTGTGGGGGGGGGGGGGGGGCTACGGAAAGCTACGGAAAAGTCGCTTTCCGTCATGAATTTATCGGCATTCAGGCAACATTTTGTTAGCCTGGTCCTAACCAGACTCTCGTACATTTTATTTGTACAGAGAGTCTGGGCTTGCTCCATTGACAAGCGTTAACTTCCTTGGGGTACTCTGTTGAAGTTTAAAACTATTGGATCTTCCCAGAGCCACTCTGGATCTGCCATAACCAATCGCTAGCGTTCGCCTAAGCCAACTAGCTAGCTGTAAAATCAAACGAACCCCGTGGGGATCAAAGATTGTTCTTGCTCCGGCTTTCACTTCTGGATATTCGGCAGCGTTGCCACAACGGACCGAATGGCTTAGCTCGCATCTTTCTCCGCCGCCATTACGGAACTACAACACAAACTAGAGCACAACATCATCGTCATCGTTCTCAGCCACTCCCTCTGTTCTCTGATTGGACAGGTAGAAAATTAACCGGAGACATCTGACTTGCGTACCTCATGCCCAGACCTAGTACAGAAGCAAAATCAAAAATTGAGCGGAAGTACGTAGGAGGGCAGAGCCAGGCTAACATTTTGTATGGGTTCATCGAAAACAACTGGTTACTGTGGGCACACCGATACCCGAATGTGTAGGCTAATCACGTATTTGGGGTTGTCTTGAGGCAATAGCCAAATTTCCCATGATATCACAGCCCCTTATGAAAGTACATCTTACAAATGAATACTTAGATCGTCACTGTGAACCCAGACAATAGGCTACGATCAAAATACCCTTAACCCTAAAGGAAGATTCTTTTTAGCCCCATGGTGGCTTTCCGTCTTTTACACGAACACGGTGCTCGATAAGTCAACTATATTTTGTAAGACTTTGTGGTCAATGTCTATGTTCTGTAGAGCACTTATCCACCCAAGTACCTCTACAAAATCTACAATGTGTGCCAAAATGATATCCCCTGACAAGCCATGTTGATTAATTTGATCTAAGGCCAGCATGCCATCTCTAACACTACTTATGACTTCCATAATCTCTCGAATATAGGTGTCCCTGTCTGCCGTCGATCTTGTGCAGCTGCTTTGGTCTGAAGATAACCACGCCCCTCTCGTTTGCATGTTGGATTGGAAATAGATACAGCACAGAAATAAATGTGGTGTTCGGAAATATGTGGCATTAGAAAATAAAAGTCTCAAAAATAAATAAATATGCCATTAGGAAATAAAAGTCCCATGAAATAAATAAATGTCGTCTTTACAAAAATGTCATTTTGAAATAAGTAAATGTATTTATTTATTGATGTAGGTAAATGGATTCAGCTATATAATTATATGATTCTATATTTGTATATTTATTGCCATTTTATTTCAGGGTTTATTTCATAGCCATATTTAGGTATTTAGGTATTTATTTACATATTTATTTATTTTAAAATTTGACTAACACGGCATTCCATAGAAATCTGCTTGCTCGGGTCTACTTGACTTTTGACAATTTGGGGGACAACCTATGTTGGCACTGACTCTCTTATGATTGGTCGCTTTCAACGAAAGCGTATATTGATTGACAGCTTCCGTTACAAGAAGCATCATGGGCACTGCATTATCTATAATTCCAGGAATCTGTGTGTATTTGTGTGTGTGCCACCAATTGTATCACGGGAACTGCACTATCTATAGTTCCAGGAATCTGTATTTGTGTGTTTCACTGACGTTTTAATCACTGACTGCATCACGGACACGTTGCATTAGTTGATCTAAATAAGGACATTGACCAGGTAACAACAAATAGCCTACTTTCTATGTAGGTTTGCTGCAAGATAACAATTTTGATAGTTGCAACAATGACTGATGTTCTCATAACATCTATCATAACTCAGCCAGATAGTAGTCTTTAGCCTAGACTATACCTGTTTTAATTAATTCCAAAATACAAGCCATTATATGACTTTAAAGCACGTGCAGCAGGTTATGAGGATTTGAGAGGGTGAATGAGGACATAATGGCCTGCTGGAGTAAGTTCGTTTCTCCAACAGGTGGCAGTCTGGATTTTATAAATGACAACAGGGCAATTTCTTTTCATTCTTATATTTTCCTTGAACCTAAAACAACAGTTAGGCTACAGTGCTCATCTGATTTCCCCAATTTCACTGTAATTCAATTGTGTATTTAAGGTTTAATGGTAAAACATTTTTTACATAGCATAATTCTTTGATTAAAAAAAGGTTTCAGAAATTTGGACAAATACTATAGGCCTAGTAAGTTCTCTATACCCTGATGTGTTTTCATCATCATCATCATCATCATCATCATCATCATCATCATCATCATCATCATCATCATCTCAGAAGCATGTTCTTCAGACTATTTACTTTCTCCTTTCCCGTTGTCTAATTCATAACAAATCATCTATGTTCTATAGTATAAAATAGTAAAAACATCTTGTTTTTGCTCCACCTCTACCCCTAACTACCCTTAACTCTGTCGCGCTTTCATTTTGACAGCATTAACTTTGATAGTAGACAAGCCTAAAATCTTAACAATGAGTATATTAGCCCTCACCACAAACTGTATTCTACCACAATAATGTTTAAAGTAGAACTCTTTATTCTACATGCTCCACAATTCCCACTGTACTTTTCTTTCATTCTTTCCTTCTCGCCTAAGCGGAGGGAAAAGTAGTTCTGACGTGTTGTATTATTTTGATCGAGCTGGTAAACGACTGTGCGACTGCAGTCCAAGACCAAGTTGACAACAGTTTTCTGGACCTGTCTTTATGACTGTTAAGATACAGACGTACTATTCTAGCTCTATAAACCATTTGTATTTTTTTATATGCTACGAAGTCTATGTCGTGAACGCTCCTTCTTATACAACTATTGCTACAATACATTCCCTTTCCAGACTCAATTAGGGCTGCCCCATCCCATCCAGCAAAAATGCAAGAGCAATCTAAGAGTTTGTTACCTCTTTGGCCGCAGAAGTTTTAGCTTTTTATATATATTCTATAGGCTGCATATTATTATTATTATATCATACGTAGTCTATTCGTAGAGATTGAAACTGTTATTATATGGCCATTAATGGTATGGTGTGGTATGACATTATATAGTCTATGTTGTTTTGTATTGTGTTCTACACTTCTATTCTGCATGTAAAACACGATTTCCCACAATATCCATGACTAAGTCTGAATTAGCTAATTGAAATGAAATACATGTGATTAAATCAAAGAGGCACAGATTCAAGTTGGAAATAGTTTACTTCACAATTTCACGGCACGACAGACTTATGCATGTTCCTTTGAAGTATCCTTAAATGGAATGTCATCCCAAGTCTGCGACCACTCCGCGTGGTGGTGTGTTTGCAGGGGACACCGTGTCACTGTTTTCAGCGGAAGGATACAACCCCGAATGTCATCGTTGTGCTGAGGCTTTTGCGAAGCAAAAATGTCTGCCTAAGGGAAACTCGCAAGTGACATATAGAGGATATTTGCGAACTAATATAGCGCAAACCACAATTTTACTGACTTTGAGACGCATTCCAAAGAAAACGAGGCTTCTACTGCCACACCCGATCGCCCTAGTTGGAATTTCAAACGGAAAAAGGTAATATTTATAAGTGAGTTTGCCAGAAGGTTTTGGACTGGGTGAAAGAAGTTGGATTTAACACAGACTGGAGAGTGTATGAGTAAATGATTGACATTTTACGCCAAAAACTGGTAAAGACATTTATCTCAACGTATAGCCTAATTATGTGTTTTAAATATAACGATAAATTATAATTTACAAATTGATTTAGATCTGTAGACTTTCTCTACAGTAAGCATGTGCATATGGCTCCATCAGTCCGCGCACCCATAAAGCAAAGCATGCTCCTAGCATTAGCCTAGTCTATGGTATACAATATAATTAAGTTAATTTGTTACAGATTCTCTTACAGAAGAGTGGAAGTTGTTTTGTTTAAGATATCCGGTAGTCAGTTGAAAACGATGTTGCAAATCTGATAAACTGTGCCATGTTTTCTCAGTGTTCTGCCTGTAATTAGGTGTCATCTCTACACAATCAAATCAACGTTGGGTTGGCGCCTCTTATTCGTGTTCATTTAAGAAGGAAATATTTATTGGCACGTCATCTGAAAGATGGAAGACAATCAGGCTAATAACGTTTCACTGTAATTAGGCCAATCTAGTGCTTGTTGCTGCACCTTTGCTTTGGTGATTTAGGTGAACTGCAATGTCATGTGTCACTGTTTTGACATAGGCGCCTAAGTCTAGACCGTAATTGAAAATCTTTCACAGGACAATTCTGACGTTCCAGTTTATCTATTTTAGTTCAAAATACAGAACTCGTATGTCCTATCCAAAGCTCTGCAAAGTGTTTTTTCTTTTTAGGTTTAAAGATCGCAAGGATGAATCCTCAGCAGCGGATTGCCGCTATCGGGACAGACAAGGAATTGAGTGACTTACTGGATTTTAGTGCGGTATGATTGTTGACTATACCACCTACTAGTTTGTATGTGTACTATTGCACCTCCAGTAAGACATATTTAATTAGAAATGTTCATGAAATAGTATGCAGTATTGATCAGTATCTACATTTTTCCTGTTTTTATAGATGTTTTCGCCACCTGTAAACAGTGGGAAAAACCGACCAACCACCCTCGGAAGCAGCCAATTCAGTACGTCAGGTAGGATTTCAAACCATAAACTTACTTAAATTATGACTTCTTATTTGGTTCTGTCATCTTCAAATAGTGTTGGATGTTCGTAGTAAAATAATCCATGTTTACCCAGAATTGAGTTTGCTTAGGGAGGTTCATTTCTAAGAAATAGCCAAGAAAAAGGTGATTTTCAAACCAGTGTAATGTGATCAATTTCCCGCCTCAATGTAATGCCTGTGAGTGTGCACATCTGGTGCCTGAAACATGATACCTCCACCTGGAATTATCATAGAGTGACTATTGTTAGTATGGTGGAATAAAGAATGGATAATTTGAGACGTTTTAAATAGTTTTATCAATCCAACTGCTGGCTAGCCTAGACCTAATTTGCTTGTATTTCATAACTGCCGTGTAAAGCAGAACTTAAGCCCTCACACCACAATGTTGTACTCTTGGTGTAATAATAGATATTTGGGTTAGGGTGATTTAGTTTCGATACCTTGTTGGCCACACATGTAGAGCTGTTTCCATTTGACAGTAATTTCCTGTAAACCCAGTATTCTGTAAGGCGAGGGAGGGTTGTTTAGGCAGGTACATGGTGGGTATGTGTTGATAAGTTATGCCAACGTTTCCTGCTTTCCTGTGGATCCTTGCTCAGCTGAAATGCCCCAGGACATTTATTCAGAGAACATCTATTGTCTGATGTTTCGAGAAAAAGACAACAATCAAGCATTATGTCTCTTCAATACATTTTTTATGTAAAGCAACAAAGCAAAACTTGTCAGTTATCAGGAACATGAAGGACACACTTTTAGCTGAAACAAAGCATCAAGACAAATAAATAAAAAGAGATATTTGTGAACAAACTCTAGATGGTTACGGATGTTTTAGAGCGCTTTGCAACTCAAAACGGAAACATACTGTGAGGTTTTGACTCTCCATTGATGTGCAATGCTTATAATCCTAGTGAATATGATGCTAACCAAGTCATTGAAATAATCTGTGACATTCATGGTGGTTTATTGGACATTTCTTAAGCATGTATTAGGAGCTATGCAGAACTATTAATGCTTTATAATGTTCTTACGATAAAGCTATACAGACAATATCATTTTGACAATAGGCAATTCTTCAAATGGACTTTTCATCACACAGTCACAATGTATTCATATCATATTGTATCACATGTAGGGTTGTATGTAACTGAAATACTAGATCATAACCCATGACCAAATTATCTCCCTATCCAGATATGAATCCCACCAGCACTCTTACCAGCAATGATCATTGTAAAACTTAAATCAAAAACGTTATAAAAAGCTTATTTCAGGAATTTGTTAAATTAAAGAAGGGATTTGCACTGAATAACCTTTGCTGAAGGCTTTATAATTTAATATAGCATGGAATTCATGGACATCATGTGACTATCCACATTTAAGCCTGATGTGTTGAGCATGTACTCTGTAGCTTCCAGAATAGACCAGTATCAGCATGGGGCTTTCTCTTTGGAATAGAAAATAAATTGAGATGTTTATGAGACAGTGTTTTCACTGTCTGTTTCTGATGTATTTCGCAAATGAGAAATGAAAAGTAGTAATTTAGTCATGTCCTCTCCTATGTCATTAACCAGAAGACATTAATGGGGTGCTTTTGTTTACGATGTCCTGCAGGATTATGTTAAATGCCACCTTAACCACACTTCACAAAACATATTTTTCTTCCTTTTTTTGACACGCATTTAACTACAGCATACACTAATGTGTACACACTAGTGCTTTTCTAGCTCACATTAAGACCTCTGGCTCTTCTTCTCAGGTACACAACTACCCTCAGAGCCCACCATTGCACTTTTATATTTGGAGAGCTATATTAGGAGTTGTCAGATCATGGTTTGCCCTCTCTGTCCCACTTACTTTAGTCTGGTTATACTTGTACACCAAGAATGATGTTATTTTTTAATAATTATGTTCTTGTAGTACTTTCTGCTCTAAGATGAAGATGATATCATATTTTGTTCATAGTTCATACAAAATTGTAATCTTTTTTAATGATGTTTGGATCCTTGGTTTATTATGGTATACACAGTATGTCTAGAGCCATTTTAACAATCCAAGAAAGTTGGTATTTTCTAGCATTTGCATATTAGGCCCACAGTCAAAGAATTGGGTTATTTTGGAACTATTCAGTTATGTTTGAATGGACCTAACCCACCACAAGCTTCTTTCCACCGTATTATTTACATATGTCAGGTTCTGTTATGTCATGAATTGGCATTCACAATGCTAGGGGTGGATACAAGGAGTTGATTTCAGACTAGAAAAATTGAGAAATAGTCCCTTTGGTGCTATAGACTCATCAGTTTTCGTACAGCCTAACAAACTCTCTGTGTGTCTACTTTTAAGCACTTTCTTTAGCTGTTATTTCCAATGGATTAGAGAGAAAGGTGTTATGTCTTATTCATTATTAATAAGCTGTAGTGGAATATGAAAGTTTCATTCGTGATTATTTAGCAAGGATTGCTTTGTTCAGTTAAAGTACTGTGCTCTTGTTTTTTCAAGATTATTTCACATACAAAACAGCCCCTGCTCCACATTGCACAACGTGCAAAGATATTAAAGGTGACAAAACTCATCTTGAATGCAGCTTATCTTCAAAGCATTTTCAAAGGATTGTTTTTTTCTCTCCAGTCTTTTTGTTTAAAGCAACTGCTAAGTCGGTCCTCCATTTAAGCATGTCTTCAAAAAAAAAGGATTAGTTCAAAGAGATTCAATATTTGTAACAGAAAGTAGCTTTCGTGTCATTCTATTGAAAAATAAGTTGAATTGGAACGTGAATCACTTATTCCATAGCCTGTTTCCCCATTTAGCTTGATTTCAGTTCTCATTGCTATAGTAAGAGTTTTTTTGTTCTGGCGTGTAGATTGTTGGTGTTGGGTGTGGGAATTCCATCAGTTTCAGATGCACACATGCTATTGATGTATTAATAACGACACAAAAATTATTCCAGACGTACACTCACTTTACAGAATGTTTGATTTCAGATTCCAAAATCTGAAATTCGATTTAATTCAAAATGACATCGAATTAAAAATCATCTCAATATAATTAAAACATTTGATCTTAAAGTCTTTATTGTAGGCCTTTGCTTAATGTACCTGATTTCATGTTTGAAGCCTCAGAGTGTGATGCTGAAGGAATCCTTTTCTCCCTGAGGCGTCTGTTTATTTTTAGATAACCTGCAGCCTGCTCTGTGAACCACTGGACACACTGCGCTTCTGATGCCTTCAGATGGGTACCCTCCTCTGGCAGACTGGCCCGCCACTGGAGGGAGGATTCTGAGAGAATTTGGACATCTCTCATTTATGTATCACAGGTCACCTCCTGACTTGGTTACGGAGAATCGTGCTGTTGCCATAGCAATGGAAGTCCTTTGAAGGCAGGTTACTTGGCATGGCTTTTGCATCTTTTTTTTTGTCTGCCAAGAGGTTAGAGCATCAAAATAACGTCTCCTGTCACAGCGAATAAGATCGATTACTATCAGACTTCACATAGGATATCATTATTTTTGATTGAAAAATCACTTTGTACATCAATGCCTAGATGTAAATTCTGGCCATTTTTAGAAGTCATGATTTAAGGGAGATGCTTATTTTTCTGCATTTTGATGTGCAGTTAGCTGTGGTGCTCAGTAAACCTTCACAGTGACGTTTGATGTTCTAAACCTGCCCATCTGTGCAGTCAGTCTGGTGGAGTTTTGTGCCTGGAAATGTCTCAGTTCAGAAGTGTATTTCTTTCACATGTGCAGTTTTTGACCGAGTTTATGAGATATATAAAGGGAAAAGGCACGTGCTGTTATCATAACTATTAGTATTTTGCTCATAGTCTGCTCCTAAGGCAGTCATCTTGGGCCATATTCTCAGTGCTATGGAACATAACTAGGTTAGTTGTAGAACATGTATGCAGTTGCACTGGTGGTCAACGCAGAGAGGTAGAGCAGCAGTCTGCTCAACACACCTTCACCAGACTTACCCAAGGGAAGAGCTGGCCGGCTTTAGCTACCTCCGTCCTGACCACTAATTGCTGGCCATACCCTCTGAGGATGTTTCTGAGGTGGGGGGGGTCAGGGACGGGGTGGGGGGGGGGGGGGGCGGGGGGGGGAGAAGGGGTCATCCGAGTGCCCGTGGCCGTTGCGTGCAGCCAGGCCTACCGTATGTTGTCAGCGATGTGCCTGGGAGCTCGCAGGGGCTTCGATCGGGAGTAGCAGAGTGGAGGCTCGCGGGAAGGAATGAGTAATGACCTGGCTTTCTGACGTCCTGACGCCCGTCAGCAAGCCCAGGATGCTGCTCCAGTCAGGGGAGGGATACCCAGGGGAGGGCGTTCAGCGGACAGGGCCTTCAGGGCTGGTTCAACAGTACACACTCTCAATCTCAGGAGGAGACAGAGATAGGACAGCCTAGAAGATCTGGGCTTTCTATGAGGAAGCAGCTGCTATCGAAGGGGAAATAGATATTATACGTTTGATGATTACATAAGAACATCTGTTTTTGTAAAGACTACTATTTTCCTAGAGTGGCCTTAACGCTGCACCTGTAATGAGACATGGCGTGCCAGGAGAGGTCTTGTTTGTGTCCTTTTGGCTGTGTGGGAGCGCTGCTCTGCCACGAGTACTGCCATCCAGAGTACAGTGATCACACCTCTTTCCCCACTGTCTGTATTTCTAGTTCTGTTAGTGTTTAAAGATGGGCAGGTTAGTAAAGAGAGGGTCTGCCTGGTCAGTTAATGCATGTACTGAGAGATTGGGTGTTGGAAAGCAAGATTAGAATGAGGTTTACCACCGACAAATATCTTATCTATTAGATATCCACCATATGAAATAGATTTATATCAGTTGTGTGTTGTTCTTGTGCTGTAAGATCACAAGGTTGGTGTTAGCTCAGTGGGTTATCTTTTCTCTATCACTACTTCCATCAGGCTTGTTCTCTGCTTTCTTTCATCGACTTTCTCTCGGTCTCTGTCTCTGTCTCTCTCTCTGTCTCTTTCGCCCTCTCTCTTTTTCAGTCTCTCGTTCTCTCTTTCTGTGTCTCTCACCGCACCTATTTCCCCCACTCCCTGTCTGTCTGTCTGTCTGTCTCTCCCTCTCTCTCTCTCTCTCTCTCTCTCTCTCTCTCTCTCTCTCTCTCTCTCTCTCTCTCTCTCTCTCTCTCTCTCTCTCTCTCTCTCTCTCTCTCTCTCACACACACACACACACCCACACACACACACACACACACACCAACCCTTGCAGGTGTTGTGGCTAGTTTGGCAGCGTAACGTGGCATTGGGCTGAGCATGACCTGAGGCTTCATACATTTATCAGGATTTCCATTTCAGATACAGAAAATGCTGATGAGTAGAAGTCATTGTTGTGTGGGCCTAATCCCCAGCAGGGGCTCGGACAGCCTCCCCTATGTATAGATTTAGTTGCAACTGTGTTTGCATATAACATACTATATTATTTTTAGGCCTAAATCCTGAAATTATTTTTTTCCTGTGCTGTGCAAAATACCAATCAAATTGAAGTTGAATCTCTTCTCTTTTAAAAGACTAGAGGATTAATGCGTACCACTGATTTGTTCCTGGTTTTAATTTGTCTTTTGAAGGATTTAGAGTAATACATTAAAAGACGATGGACTCCAGCTAAATCTTCTGTAAAGCTCTCAACTTTGAATTCACGCAACCTCATTTTTGTTTGTTACCATGGTAATTATTGTAATGAAGGGACAGATATTTTGGGGGGCTTTGTTGCATCACTGAAAGAGGGAAAGGTTGCAGGTAGAACAGATAGCTATAAGATTTTTATAGATGCAATTTTAAAACTGCTCTTTTTTAAGGAAATACTAATTGTAGGAGACAAAGACTTATCATTTCTTATATTTATGCAAATTCGTATTAGTATTTTGGAATTCTGAATGATAAATTATGTATTGACATTTGGGTTGGAAATTGTTTTAGCTTCATTGTTTGTGTTAAGATCTGCAATATGGCTCAACTTTGAATCACCCATCCCTTTTTCTTTTCTCATGGTTCCTTTCCCCATGGCTATGTGGGGAATTGGAACAATGGCCAACAGGTCCACTAGGTATGGTGGTACCATATAGTTTTCTGACCTCACCTCATGTCCCAACTTTGCATTTAGTTTGATCCAATTGCCCGGATTGGAATAATGGAACCTTACACGTCTTTTATCAGAGATATGTCTTTCGGTGAGAAAGCAAATGTACATTTTCGGAGCCTTGTGTAATATTTTTGTTATGAGGAACAAAAGGGGCACGTGTAAACACAGCATCACCAAGGCAACTTGGATTCTGGAATGGCCCTTACTCTAATGTCACTGACGGCTACTTTACAAAATGTGATTTGTAGTTTTCCTAAACCTACATAGACAGTTCCTGAATTGTTTATCCATAAACCACTAAAAATTGAACTGAATTGGATTATCATTCAGCATACAACATTCCTATGCTGTTAGGTTACTTGTCAGAATGGCCTATCGTAAGAAAGGTTGAAGTGAAATAATCAAATGAGAATCTTGTCTTGGCCTCGTTTTTGGACCCTCCCCCTTCCCCTCCCTCCCTCACTGACAGACAGACTGGACAGGAGAGATCTACTGGTCAGGAGCTCTGATTGAATGTCAGTCACTTCACCCCATCATGAGGATCAGCACACCATAAAGGTTGATGTCAGACAGTAACACTTCTCCTCACACCCATCATGACCGTCACAGCCTGCTCTCTGATCCCCATGACCTCCTAGAAGAGCCAGTGATCAGAGAATCCCTGTCCTTTGGGACCTGCATGCTGCTGCCCAGGGGAGGCAGGCTTGGTCAGGGCAAAGAGGAGGAGGAGTGAGGCCTGGCTGGATGACTGTGTTAGATCACTGCAGTCCCAGGCACAGCAGTGAGACCCTCTCTGCCTCTCTGTGCCATATCAGCTATTTATGACCAGGAGCGCTGGAGTTGAGGAAGGCTGTGTATCAGCAGTCATATGGGGCGGAAACTACAACTATCATGATGTTTTACATTTGCTTTCATCTCAGTAGAGATTGAAGTGTGTAACCTGTTTGTGGTGTGTGTGTGATAGCTCTCAGCTCTCTGATGAGGGGTCTGATAGTGCTGTTAGAATAGTCATAAGACATAGCTCTGATTAAACCTACTAATGAGCAGCTCAATACAAATAAATCCCCCTGATGTAATAAACACTGTACTGATTGCAGGAACCCGCCTGTGGGTTTTGTTAGGCTAATCCTTTTGTGCTTCATGTGTGTTTTCCCCCCTCAATAAGATGTAAGCGTAGTGCATCAACAGATAGGGAGTTTAACAGCACATATGCTTGTCTGCGGCCCCAACCAGAACCTTCCCCAGTTAACCTCTTCGCTGAGTGGTTCGCAATTGAAGAGCTTTTACAGGTTCAACACCGAGCCTGCAATTATGAGTGGAAACTGTTTTGATGTAGCTGCTCTTGAAGTGATGAGGCTGTGCAGGGATAGCACTTACCTTATTTATTCATCCTCTGTGTTCTCATAAACGTATTTCTCGACCTGTTTAGGGCCTTTGACATTTTAATGAAATATTATTGCATCTGGTATTGGAAAATGTTTTGGAGATGCACAAACATTGCAAAAAATAAATAAAAATGAATTACGTTAAATAAGAAAATAATTTATTCCGCCGAACTGCTGCTCCCTGGCAATTTATGTTGGCGAAGATAAATTCCTCATCTCTTTAGCCTGTGCGCTCCAGTTCCTGTGATGGAGCTCAAGGTTGGAGGAAGAAGCACCTTTCCTTCGTAAGCGATTGTGAACATATGGCGAGGGGCGCTGCACAGGAAGGAAGTGTGGAAATTGCAGGGAATGAGAGTTTGGATTAATGCGTCTGAACTGGGCATACCCAGACAAAAGCAGCAGAACTGCACTGCCAGGACCCATCAAGGCCCTTCCAAAGTGATCCAGAGAGAGAGAGATAGGAAACCAAACATGAACCCTCGCTGACAGGGCCTGTGTTGTCCTTATTCACGTCTATCACTGACAGAAGTTGGAGGGGGGACTTGTGGTATACCAAAAACACAAAAGTGTACTAAATAGAATCTTTTGTAACAAATAATACTGTAAAATAATAGGTATATATGTTATAGCTGCCATGTCAGTGTTGTTGTTCTTTTTAAACATATTAAAATGTATTGCCTATGATTAATGACGTTGAATGTACTTGTGATCTCACCCAAGATAAATCAGGTTAGCATAAACATCCATTCTAATGCTTTTCAGCCATTAGTTTAGTTTATTTCAGTGTATGTTAGTCTTCCTCCTGGTAACAGTTAAGTCTTCTCCCCAAACACGCTCCCCCAGCGAGGGCTGGTCCTCTCAGCCAACGGCTTCTGTGCTGGCGTGAGAGAGTAGGCTAGCTGTTAGATTACATACAGTCAAATGCTCTCAAGCTGGGCTCCGTCGACGGGCTGGTCGCAGGCGCTCTTGTTAGACGCCACGCGTGACACGTTCAGATGCATATCTATCCAACTCCACAGCGAGTCTTATTAATCTGCCTGCCTGCTGCCGACTGTTTGCTCAGAATTGGAGAGTATCCCAAAGGGGGGAGCAGCCTTGTCATTTGCCTCTCTCCAGGCCTTGCTCTGTGACAGCGCTTTGTGGATGACTGGATCTGAGAGAGAGAGAGAGAGATGAAGAGAGGCAGGGTGGGAGCGAAAGAGAGCAGCAGAGGGAGGGAGGGGGGGAGGCTGTCTAATGAAGACAGTGCTGCAGCTTTGACAAGCCACTCATCACTACAGGTGGATGAGATGTTCCCTCAGCAGTCGCCCCGCGAACGCTTTTGTTAGCTTGACAGGGCCAAGTTGGTAGCAGAACTCTTTCTTAATGATTAGGAGGGCGAGCACTATTAACTGATTAGCTCTGTTTGTAATATTGTCTCTGATGACTTTCACTGTGTAGTTACTGACACTGCAGGCTCCCGCTTGATTTCCACGACTAATCAAACAACAATTCTCTCTTCTAATCCATGTATGTAGCTTTCCACAATTTGGCAATCACAATTTTAAATGATGCAAACTTTTTATTTCCTCATTAGTCCCAACAACAGATAATAGTGAAGTATGCAGGTTTGTTTGGGCTCCATTTGCGGTAGTGATGATGTTTCTTTGCCTGTATTTGGAGCAGATTTGGGGCCTTGGGTGAGGCGAGGCTGGACTGCAAAAGAGTCGGTAATGGCCCAGCTGAGGTAACCGTAGTCCGTCGTTTATGAGGTCGCTTCCCCGTAGGTCCGTATTGATCACAGCCGATGGTGATTCCACAAGCAATGCCCATTTGGTCTGAATGTTTGTTTTCTTAGCAATTTCCAGCAGAGGAAAAAAAATGTAGCAGGTTCTGACGAATGGTGCTTTGTGATGTCACGTCTGGTGTGCTTGTTGTTTTTAGCCGGTGGCTGGTCCCAGGCGTGTGTGAAGTAACAAATGCGTTTCTTTTTTCAGTTGGGGTTTGCCAGAAAACAGGGGGGAACTCGTCACATTGAACTATCGATGTGGTGCCCTTTTGACTGTGTGTCTGAGGGGGAGGCCGACACCTGCTCAACAATTAAACTCCAGAGGAGATCAGACTTTGCCAAGATAAATATTTGCCCACCATTCAAGGTTGTGTTCCCATGTGTTTGATTGGAGACTGAGGATGTGACATGTTTGTTCCTGACAGTCAGTTGGCAGGGATCTGAGCAATGTTTCTCCATGCAGAGCCTCCCCTGCTCTCTCATGAAGCAGAGCAGCAGAGGTCTCACAGCAGCCCTCCAGTCCCCACCCAGCTCCTTTAGATCAACACTACAGATCACTCTCATCCACTTCTGTCTACCATAGCTGCCAATCATGGTTTTCTTGTGCACAGACAATTAAAACATTCCCAGGTTGACAAGGTGTCTTGCCATAAGCAGCTATACTTCAGACTGTTTTTTTTATTTTGTATCTGTATGCATTCTCTCTTTTCATTCTGTGAATAAAGTCATGTTGGAATTTATTTGATTCACCTGTACATTTTTTGAATGTAGAAAGTTTAACATGGAGGTGTCTGTTTATGTAGTAAATCCAATAAGAATATGATTTAATTTAAAAGTGTTCCCATCTCCCAAGGAGCATAAATACAGCTGCCATTTATTTCTTTGAGACTGCAGATAGATGGTTTGAATGCATCTAGTTCGATTGATGAGAACTGTTTGATCAGCATGATGTTCCTTATAATATATATCCCTGTAATCTATTTTTGTCCTCTTAAAGAAATGCAATCTAGGAACACCATATCATGTTTTAATCCTCTGTTTCTTGGAAAGATATGTAATTTTTATTGCAGCGGAGATGCGCAATTAATTTGTCAGCATATTTAATGCATTCAAACAGCTGACCTACAAGTCCTACATCTGTTCTTCATGCCTAGCTGTATCAGATGTCGTCAGTGTCTAGAGTTATACCAGGCTGTGGGCAAAGTAGTGCAGAGATCTGTCAAGTTGGTTTCCGTTGTTAACTTGTTTATACATTTTAAGTTGTTATATTATTTTAATCTGTGAGAGAGTTTTCTGATGTCCTGGGAGAGTGAAGGAAGGCTGTTTCCAACGGCTGCTCGACTTAGACACAGGAAAGACAAAGATTTGCACACAAAGTGGTACCCTTGCCAAGTCAAATCCATATTTAAATCCTGTTCTCACAGACACTGCATGTAAATGAACATTCTCTGGCATATCTCTGTGTAGTGGGGGAGAGAGTTGAACTCAGCTAGTCGGGCTGAAGCATTTGTATCTGCATAATGTCTTTGTCTATTTCCTGTTCATTTCTATAATTGAGAAGAGGGTGTCTGAAATAATTATATGAAGGTCTTTACCACACCGCCCCCCCATACCCTCCCTTCCACACACACACACAAACACACACACACACACACACACTCAGGGTAGATGATGGGGCTGTCAAGGCAGCCCAGTGTTACACTGTGTCTGGTGTGACCAGAGTGCTGTAGGGGTGAGGAGCGGAGATGTGGTGGAGTTTGTTACAGCGCAGAGCAGAGCTGCCACGGATATGAGTGACGGGTCTGCGTGCCGTACCTCTGAAGCCCTTCTGTTAACAGCACAGTGGCACGACACGGCCACCGCACTCCATAAACCTGCTACACACCAAAACACAACACACGTGGCATCACACTGATGAATGGCAGGTGAATGCGTGCCGTGTTTGGGTACAGATCGGCCTGGATGAAAATGGTTGTAAATCAAGCCTAGCCGGAGTATTTTATGTGCTTAACTGTTGGTGTGTGACCTCTGCCGGAGGTGTCTCATGACATTGGCCCTCCGTGATTTGGTGGATGGTTAAATAGAGCGGCTGACTCATAACACTCTAAACCACATAGAGGAGGCTCCTTCCACTCAGTCTGTTCAGCTGGGCCTCCTCTTGCCAGTCCTGAACGCACCCCGATTCTATTTAAGCCTTGTTAGACAGCTGGCTGAAAATATGTCTTAGATGTATACCCTTGTTTTAATATTTGTAGCAGGGACTTTGGTGATGGATTCCACAGTAAGAATACATCACCAACTTTTAACTATGTCTCAGAGGAGACCTTGCCTGTGAAGTCATTGTCTATATTGTGAAAAGTTACTTTGGATTGAACTTGACTTTTCATCTTTTCATAAATATGGGTTATTGTCTTTGGGTAACTTGGGTAGCTTGATCTTCTACATGAAAAAAATCTAAACATAGCATTTCTCATCCCAACTGTTGACCAGGCCATATTATAAAGATGTAAATTCCAAAATGAAAAGTATGGCTGTCTTCTCATTTTAGCCATCAGTTAAGTGCGCAGTTACAGATCTTGTATCTTGTAGCATTTGTAGCATCATCAATCTGTTATGTTTTCCTTCCTTTGTTGGCATGCTGGTGTGTGTCACAGTACAGTGAAACAGTGGCTGGTGAAATCAGACTTGTGCCATGTGAGGTGAGAGAGAGAGGAGTCTGGGCCCCAGGGCAGTGGTTGAAAGTCAGGGTACAGACTGCAGACTGGAGACTAGAGCTGGAGACTGGATGCAGTTTGCGTATCAAGACACTGCCTTTACAGAGTCATGGCAAAGTCATGGGTCAGCTCGGCTCCAAAATGTCAACCTTTCAGATTCATCGTTGCGTTTTTTTGGGCGTTAGGGGGATATGTTGTTGATTGAAATTGACCTATATCCATTGTGTGAACTGGAGAATGGTGGTGAATGACGGTTGCCTTGAACTGAGTTGAATGTTGCCTGCTGCACTGAATGGGTGGCCACCACATTGTCTTTGGCATGAAACCAAAATCGAGCCCACACACTGATTGTGTAATGTACTGTAAGACTCCCTTTTGCTTGGTGGAAGAGTCTACTTCTGCTCTTTCTTTCTGAAGGCCTTGTTTGTTCTGCACATGCAAATTCTGATAGCTGCTGTTTAGCAGGGTATGATCAGCCATGCAGCCAAGTGTCACGGTGGAGGCAACTGAATTCTTGTGTTTATTTGTCAAGAACGCTTTCACATAAAAAAAAAACTAAACAAAAAAACAACAACTTAAAAGTGGATTACAGGCCCGCAGAGGGTCTGTGTTCTGGTTTAAAGGTTTTTGTTTACCTCATGCAATAGCTATATTTGATTTTTCTTGAATACAATTCCCTGAAATCCGATCTCTTTCATTTGAGAATGGAATCAAATGAATGGTATTGCAGTTTTCTAGTTGCAGGATGAAATTACAGAAGGGACAATCAATAACTTGCAAAATCTTGATGGCTCCCCTCTCTTCAATTAAGTTCTCTATACTGGAGCCAGGGTGTGGAATGCTGTTACCTACAAAACAATATTGGTTTGAGCATCATGAACAATCCCAGAATCATATCTTTTTTTTACTGAACGAGCTCTATAAATTGAATTTAGAAGGTCAGATATTATATTTGTTCATCACATAGCAGATGTTGAATTCATACAAGTCATTGATTTTATTTGTTTATCTATTTTCTTGTTCTGTCTTTGAAAGCATGGACATTCAAAAAAAGAAAGCAAAAAAGAGTTTCATCAAGTTTCAGAGCTCAGCTGTTTTGATAGGGCCAGGCCATACATCAATGCCAAATCACAGAGCTCCAGTTGCTCTCCAGCACATTTGAGCATGCACACATGCTAAGGAGTGCAATTTTTTTGGTCTGTGATTTATGTAAACCAAAATAAATGACGCAGTGAAAATTGGCCTTGTGCTTGGAAAGCTCAGCCTTCGAATAGATGGATGATAGATGAGTCTCTTCGCAACTCTGCTGCCTGCTCTCCGTGGCTTTGCTCTCTGTGGCGATGCCTCCACCAGGAAAGTGGCAGCTCTCTCTCTTTCTCGGCGACAGACATGAGTCAAGATGCACTCTCGTTCAACCAGGCCCTAGAGAGCCGATAGGATGTTGCTATGAGACATGAAACAAGTGAAACATCATTGGACGGCTATTTTTGAGTAACCGCACAGTCGCTGATTGACAAATAGATGCATATTGTTCCCAAGCAATCCTTTACCGACGTACAGTAGTGTTTGATCAATAGAGCCTGCTGCTAATGTGTATTTTTGTAAACATATCATTCTCTGTATCTGCAGAGAAAAATAATTCCTAACAGAATGTGTTCCTTATGTGTGTAGTCCAGTGCTATACAAGGAACACATTCGGTTCAAAAGATGTATTTTTCTCTAGACGTGTCTATATCCCTGCGTGTGAGTGTGACAGAGCTGTGCATCTCCTCTCCTGACAGGTATGGATGAGCGCCCGGTCCAGGCATCCTGGGCCTCAGGTGGCCAGTCCAGTCCCTCCTTCCAGCCCTCCAGGGTAAGACCTGCACCCACCCCCCCTTCTGCTGCCTGGCCTTTCTGCTCCACAGCACATCACTTAGCACTCATTACACCAACGTGTTACATTCTCCTTACTGCGAGGGATAGAGCGAGGGAGGGAGGGTGACTTTACCCCCTGTGCCAAGCACCAGTCATGTTGTGTGACCTGTAATTGGCATAATTTCCCTTTCCAGCGTGACCTAATTGTATGGCAAAATATCCTCTTAAGTGATGGGTTTAAATATTTTGTCATTGCGTTCGGATTATTTGAGCTAAGCTGAAATATTAAGTATTTGTCAAGGGAGGCTGATTAATGTGGTGTGCCTCAGAATATTATGACAACATTGTGGAATTCTTGAGTTGGAGAATATTACCCCATTTTTAGATCTGTTCCAGTATTATGGTTGAGGTGCAAATTATATTTTATGTAGTTCACTTCAATGAAATGAAAATATTGATCACCTACTTAAAATGAATGTTTCTCTAGAAATGAGTCCTTTTCTGTCATTATTAACACATTTTCAAAGGTTCCCAGTGTAATGTAATATTCCTTCATATTGTTGTAATAATACATTTACATCACAATTGAATTTAAGTTATGTATATGGTAAATGTCTGTATACAACTCTTTCATGATAATAATAGTGAAAATAGTGGAAGATACTGTAGAACTGTTCCCCGTGCATTCCAGAGTGTGAACATATCTCAGTGTCTCTTATTTGTTTGTTTGTCTCTCACACGTTGGTTGTTCCGGGTGCCCTGTATGAATTTCATTTAATGTCAATCTCCTGTCACTTTCCATCAGAAATCAGTTAAATGTCAGATCTGCTCAGCCCGCATTACCTTGTTTATTTTCCAATGCCCTTCCCGAATGAACATCTACAGGCTATGGCTCTATAGGCAGCCTGATTTGAATTATAAGATGGAGACGCTTGAGATATCTTTGCTCTAGGTGCATATAAATCACTGTTTCTGACATTGCAGGGGACGGGCATCAGTAAGCAGACAGCTGTTCTCGCCGCCGTATTGCAAACACACACACACACACACACACACAGTCATGCAGACTTACACACAAACACACACACAGTCATGCAGACCTACACACAAACACACACAGTCATGCAGACCTACACACAAACACACACAGTCATGCAGACCTACACACAAACACACACTCACAGTTTGACATTTTGCACATGTATAAAAAAATGCACAGGTAAAGACAACACAAATGTACCATAATGTTATGGGTTGGGTTGTTTGTCCCCCTTTAATGTATGTATGATCAACTTTATTACTTGCAAAGAAAACCATTGTGTTGGCCTCAGATCTTGAAAATGTGCTCTCATAATTACTAAGACTCATGTTTTCAGTTTGTGTGCCCAGTGACATGACAGAGCAATTCATTCTGCCATAGCCTACTTCACAGTGCAGCTGTCAATTCTAAACTAGCAGGATATTCTCTGGTAATAACTGAGAGGGAGTGTGGTCGAAGACCAGAATGATATTAGAGAAAGGCGGAGTGCCTCCTGTGCCTGGTTTCCAGCCAGTGAAACGTTCATCCGGATGACTTTAACCAAAGAGAATGAAGCCAATCTCTTTAATCCCCGGGCACAGTTGAACTCTGACTGCTCCATGAAGTCTGTCCATTCATCACTCTGTCTGTCCACACAAAACAGACTGGGTCGGCTCTTTGTGTTTCTGGCCTGAGTGATGCATTGCAATGAATAATCCCCCCCCCCCCCCCCCCCCACACAGCGCTCAGTTGTAGAAAGAAGCACACCTCCGAACCTTGTGTTACTGTGTACATCCGCAATGTGCTGAATGCACACAGGCTGGATATGGACTGTTGTCTGTCGTGTACTTACTCCTTGCTCTATATCAAGTAGAATTCACTGGACATTCAGTGTATCCACATCCTCAGTTGATCCACATCCCAATTTGTTTTGCCTGAAGAATGGCGTGCTCTCATCTTCTGTTCTTCTTTGATATCTTGGATGTTGAAGAGAAGGAAAGGCATTGAGCTTGTGTTTTCGATGCTGAGTACAGCGAGCAGGAAGAGAGAGAGAGAGGGGTCTAGTCCAGACCATTTTAAACCCATCACAATCGTAAAGCCCTTTGCTGCCATTCCGATTTTTTGGGGGAAATGTTTTAACCAATCTAATTGAGGCTGGTAACTTTCCTTTCCTTCCCAGGAAGAGCCTGTTCTGCTCTGAGTCTGTGTTGGAAGGAGGAGTAGAGTTCCCTGTGCTTCTTTTGAGTTGTTGTGCTAGAAGCGTGTGATTAGTGGACTGAGAGTGGTCCCCCCAGCCCCACCATGCTGACCTTGGCTCTCAGCCAGTCTCTGCATCCTGGGCAGCTGTGACTGCAGGCTGTCCGTCTGACAGCCGGGGCTCTGCCCAGCGCCACCGCAGGACCCAGGCCCCCGCCCCCCCCCCCTTCAACCCGGCCACGCCACCCTCCCATTCATGTCCATCACGCCCCTATCGGCCCTCCCCAAGCCTCCATGTGCAGGGACACCTTCACCTGGAACGCCACATGCCATCTCCGAGATGACTTTTTAAATGCCGCCGTGAGAGATCGGGGGCAAGGCGCGAGCTGTGACCTGCATGCTTAAGCAGTGATCTGACAGTTCTGTTGCCAGCGGCATGTGTTCCTGACAGCATGTGTTAGTGTCTGAGATCGACGTGGGCCAACGCTGGTTAAGGATGATGAGGCTCCTGTGATTGATGATCTAATGGTCCCAGAGGATCAGGCCCACAGAGTGGAGGCTGGGTGAGGCCGCCCTGACCATTATCCCCGGCCTTTCTTCTCCTGTCCCCCCCCCCCCCCCCCGCCTCTCCTGTCTGGCCTTTTCCTGCTCTGTGGCAGCTTTCACCACCAGCAGAGAAAAGATCTTGGGGAGAAACGGACGATTTTTGATGTAAGATTGTTCATTACAGTGCTTTGTTTTCTTCTGTTAAATGCCAGTTGACACTCACATACTCTGTGGTGCATTGTGGTAAAAATAGAGGTTTTCTTAGGTTGTTGTCCCTGTGTGTGTATGTGTGTGTGTGTGTGTGTGTGTGTGTCTGTGTGTTAACCATGATGTTATTAGTGTGTCCCTTCATGGCGTGATTAAATGAGAGTGCGGCCTGGCAGAAACACAATAGAGATTCTCAGTGGATTTCCTCGACACAGCACAACACTCCGCTGCCTTTGAAATGACTCCATCACCATCCACTCTCCAAAAAGAAGATGGATAATAAGATTTACTTTTTTACTGTATGTTGAATGCAGAGGGTATGAGTTGGTGAAAAAAGCTCTATAGAAATTCTTGCCCAGTGCAGCTTGGTCCCTCTGCTGGGAGTTAATGTAGTTTGGGGGGACGCATTTGACTGGAGCGCAGGAGGATTTTCACAGGGCCTGGGATTAGCACTGCTACAGAGTATCTTTTATTGCAGGGGACCCTGAGTTTTCAAAGACCATACTGTGACCGATATTTAGACCTAAGCCCCTGAAGCTGATAACTGTCATGAAAGGGCACTGTTCAGCCACGGGAGAAAAAAGGCAATTTTTTAAGCTGCAGGTACCTTGGTAGGATGGAGGGGCTGTTCCATAATTTTTTTTCTTTTTCAAACAACACTTGAATATAAATATTTTTAATAAAAATCTTAGATTATAGCTATTTATTTATTTATTTACACTGTGTATAAGAGTATAGGAATATGTTTAAAAATAATATAGACATAGCGTCACTACTTTATTTCACACTTGGATTCGTTCATTTAAGATATTTGTAAACGATGAAGTTCTTGTGTGAAATGAACAGACAAACAACGTCACCTCAGGCCATTTCAAGTGTAAAAACGAAGCTACGTGTTTAAGTAAGTGTAAATGTTGCTAAGCAACAATATGACTTGAGTTCTCATTAGCTTAATAAATAACATTAGCGTGCGTTAGTCTTACATTATCTTCATCGAGAGTGGTTGAGTCTCACTAGGCCTGTAACACTGACGCCTGTCTGGATGATGCTCTGCCGAATCTTCACCAAGGGCAGCGACTGCTCCTAATTGTTTCATCCGTATGTGAATGTGTTTGTTGGTGCGTGCATTTTCTGATCCATGTAATGTGTATGTACAATTAAGATGTCAAAATCATCCTCTCTAAAAATCCCATTTCCTCTCTAGATTCCGAGAATTACACATGGATCATTAACCTTGTGTTTTCTAACTCTACAAACATGTGGCGTACGCTATGACATGCTCTTCTGGACAGCATTTTTACTGCTTTAACAATCAGCCAGAGATTCAAGAAGTGTTTTTTAATGATGGAAAAGAGAAAAATGGACGGTTTGAGGGGACAGTTGACCAATCATGTTCTTCTTCCTTAGTAATTAGAGGAGTGTCATAGCACTCAATTAGTGAAGCAGCCTAATAATGTGTTTAATACTCTGATCTCTCCCCCCAGGGGTTTGCAGACAGCCCTCATTATGGTGATCACTTGAGTGACAGTCGATTAGTGTCCCATGAAGGATTGTCCCCGACACCTTTTATGAACTCCAGCATAATGGGTAAGTAGGTGATTCACACTACCTTGCCCCTCACATGCCCTGTGGTTGCACAGACCCATGTTTTCAACCAGAACCCCTGTAGTCCTGTATGTAGCCCTGTATGGACCAGGCCTGTCACACATCTGCAATTGGCAGCCCCTACAGCGCTGTTGGGCCAAAGAGCGTTTTATTCTGTTTTCTCCCCCTCTGTTCCCATTCCCCCTCTCTCTCCTTCTCTCTTGCTCTGTCTCTCTCTTTCTCTCCCCCCTCTCTCTCCTCTCCTGTGCCATCCTGGTTGCTGACCCTCCCCCAGGGTGTAAGCCATCAGTACAACTTTCTATCACAGAAGACTGTCTTCTAGACATCAAAAAGCCATTGGCAACTTCTATTGGAGAAGTGATGTGGACAGTGATGAGGGTGGTGGTGGTGATGGTGATGATAGGGATGGTGAGGAGGGCGGTGGTGGTGATGGAGGTGATGGGGATGATGGGGATGGTGAGGAGGGCGGTGATGGTGATGGAGGTGATGGGGATGATGGGGATGGTGAGGAGGGCGGTGATGGTGATGGAGGTGATGGGGATGATGGGGATGGTGAGGAGGTGGTGGTGGTGATGGAGGTGATGATCAGGATGGTGAGGAGGAGGTGGTGATGGAGGTGATGATGGGGATGGTGAGGAGGTGGTGGTGGTGATGGAGGTGATGATGGGGATGGTGAGGAGGTGGTGGTGGTGATGGAGGTGATGATGGGGATGGTGAGGAGGTGGTGGTGATGGAGGTGATGATGGGGATGGTGAGGAGGTGGTGGTGATGGAGGTGATGATGGGGATGGTGAGGAGGTGGTGGTGGTGGACGTGATGATGGAGATGATGGGCATGGACAGCTTTGGGGTTTGTTAAATCATTCTTTTTTTTTTATCAAAAACTCTTATGTTGAGCCTCGTTCTCTTGTCGGCTCTGTCCTGGAGGACCAATAAATAAGCCTTTAATAAAAGCCTTTTTCAAACCACCAGTGATTTCATTCAGATCTGAATGCTTTCAGAGATTTATGATGGTGAACTTACTGGGGCTGGTCCCCATCTAACCTACTGTATAACCACTGTGTATAAGAACGATAATATAAAACAACTTCCCCAGCCTAACCCCAATATCATATATTTTTTTAATCTCAATGGTTGACTACAATTTCTAAAGGCTGTGTTTTTTCCCTTCCTGTGTGATAGATATATTTGAACAATTAAAAGCAATATATTACCCAGCCTTTTCCCCTGGCGTCATTGTGATGTGTTAGCACTTGACAGTTTTATGGGCGACTGGATCTGGGCTCATTGTAAGATGGCCCTGGAGACTGGTTGCCATGCAAGGTGGTTAGTTTACGGATGGGTGCTGGTGCGGGAGGCGGTGAAATGTTATCTTTGTAGCGATTGATCACAGGATGCGTTCAGGAGGCAAGGATCCTCACAGCCCCTCGCCCTTGCCTGTAATTATCCATATAAGTAGCAGAATATGGAAATGATCTGCTACAATGATGTGTCAGGGAATTAGGCAATCTGATTGTGTGCGTAAATTTCCTATGCTTATCTGAGGCCAGGATTGGGAGATCAAATTGAATTTCAGCAGTAATATCTGGGATTTACATGGAATTACGTATTTACGTGGAGCAACCTTATTAAATCAAGCCTGAAAGGTTATTTCTCACCCATGGAAGAGTTGGAAGAGGCAAGCAGGGGCTTAATACAATTAAGCATCGCAATTAGACACCTAGTATTTCCAGGGGAACTACGTGTTGTTTGTGTACATGACCCATTTGTGTGTGATCTCAGCATAGCAGTTTTAAAACCGAGCCACGCTAATCTAAAGTGGATTATCTAAATCCAAATCCCAATGGTCTGGAGTTTCCCTCAAGAAAATGATGTGGCTGCAATGTTTACCTTTATCCGGTCCATGCTACACCTCTCAACAGTGTACAGAGCAGGAACGTGAACAACAGACAGTGAACCTAGTATGATTTCATAGAATAACAAACTCAGTCACACTGGTTCTGTATTGTACTGGGGAGCAGAATGGGTATT
Source organism: Osmerus eperlanus (assembly GCF_963692335.1). NCBI lineage: Eukaryota > Metazoa > Chordata > Actinopteri > Osmeriformes > Osmeridae > Osmerus > Osmerus eperlanus. The sequence continues at coordinate 16,645,072 of NC_085027.1, read as the reverse complement.
GTTTAGGCTGATATGATTGTAGATATTGTGGAGGGGCCTCATGCTTCACTGATATGTTTGCAGGTGGAGCGAGACAATGGCCGTCTCTGACTCACAGCCTTGTGTGTGTGAGAGAGGGGGCTGACTCACAATGGCCCCGGAAACCTCATTGACTGCTTTGGAAAAACATCGAAATCAGCTTTAGTTCAGATAAGATTTCTTGCCTCCTAAGACCTACTTAGACGGAGAAAAGCCAGCTAGCCATTGTTTTGCCTTTGTTACATGTCTTTCCTCTTCCATTTTCATGCATTCGTTTTATTTCAATGGTGTAGAGCCGGCAGTGGAGATGGTAGGTGGGGTTTGAGTAGACTTGACTGAATCGTAAAGTGATGTATGACACTCTGAAAACAGCTTGGGGTTAGTTGAGGTCAGCTATTGTTAAGGAACTTGTTACAGCTTTTACTGTTTAACAGATGGCTGGCAGGGACTGATTTGACTTGGTATGTTGAATGAATGTTCTAACCAGCGGTCATTGCAAGACATGGAATAATGTAAGCTTGTTTTAGAGGTCATTGTAGTTAATGTTTGCTGATATTCATCGAACAACACTTTGAGCAATAAACTGTTGACAACATGGCTGCATGGTGCGTGGATAAACGGTCTCTACGTCACATCTTTTATTATCCGTGAGCTCTTCTGCAGTCTGTTCTTGTGTCCTCCCAACAGCACATGTGTGTTCGTGGCCTGGCCCCTTCACTAGTAAACACGTGGTCGGGGAGAATGAGGAAGGACAATTCAAATTGACGGCCAGCCAGGGAGGTCCTAGTGATGACACGCGTCCCTGCTGGGGTTATCCAGAGTGTCAGAGCAGGCCAGGGTTCAGTCAGTCTGGCCCTCACGTGCCGCCTTCCACCCACCCACTCCCTCCCTCCCCCTCCCTTTCTCCACTCGCTCCAATCCTTTTACAGCACTGCACATCCTCCAGGGCAGGCTGGCTCTGGGATGCAGGCCTGCAGGTGTCTGCCCCACCGGCCCTGCAGTAGACTAGTTCCACACTGCTCTCTCAGCTGTTGGTCATGTGATCCCCCCTGACGAGGACCCGGGCAGTGTGGATGATGAGAGGCTGAGGGGCCAGCAGATACCACTCTCCCACCACTCTCCCACCACTCTCCCACCACTCTCCCAACCCTCAGAATGAAGTGCTGAGCTGCAGAGAAGAGTATTTTTTGCGTCAGTCTCTCTACTCAGTTTACTTCTAATGTACAGTATTGCTAGCCTGGCTCTGCCCTCCTACGTACTTCCGCTCAATTTGGATTTTGCTTCTGTACTAGGTCTGGGATTTTAGTGCATCAGTCGGTTTTAGGAAAAAAAAATTTGTAGGTCCAATCAGCGAACAGAGGGAGTGGCTGAGAACGATGACGTTGATGTCATGCACTAGTTTGAGTTGTAGTTCAGTAATGGCGGCGGAGAAAGATGCGAGCGAAGCTATTCTGCGGTTGTGCCAACGCTGCCGAATATCCATAAGTCAAAGCCGGAGCAAGAACAATCCTTGCTGAGTTTTGTTGGTGGTCATGATGCTGTGGCCCTCCTCCCCATGGGGTTCGGGAAAAGTTTGATTTTCCAGCTACGGCAGCTCGCTCCGTGTTGAAGGAGTTGGCTAAGGCGAACGCTAGCGATTGGTTATGGCAGATCAGAGTGGCTCTGGGCTGATCCAATAGTTTTAAACTTCAACAGAGTACCCGCCTTCAAGGAAGTTAACGCTTGTCAATGGAGCGGTCCCAAACCCTCTGTACAAATGAAATGTACGAGGTTCTGGTTAGGAGCAGGCTACAGTATTGCGTCCCAACATTGATTCCTATGTTACCTGCTGTAAAATCCTTATGAGGTAGGCTTCTAGAAAGGCAAGCAGGTTTCTGAAGTGTTTAAGAGTGTCAAACTGAAGTGAGACTACATGAGGGTGGGGGGTGCTGTTGCGTAAGGCTAACTGTGAGTAGTTGTTTGAGGCAATATTTAATAAGCTCTAATCCAGCTTTAGATTAAATATAAATATGCAGATAGGGAATCCTGCCTCTTCAGCAAATGCAGTATTTACTGGTCAAACTGAATGTGATCACAAAGAGAAACTGGTTTAGTCCTTTGTTGATATTCAAGACACATGGCACAGTTGGCTAAAGAATACACTTATTTTGGCTCTGGGGCATACAGTACATCATACATATAAAATATAGTCCGGAATAGTCTAGTATAATTAGTATTCATGTAATGTCAAAGTTACGGTGAAAACACTCCTATTGTACGGTTAGTTGCATAGAGAACATGGCGTATTTCTGAAATGTTGTTTCCTGTAGAGAGTAGGCCAGTAGTGAGTCAGATGGATCCCAAAGACAACCTGGATTTACCTGGATCCCCAGGTTTAGAACCTGCATGAGTCCTGTTGTAGAGATGAGAGGCTAGCGGTTGGCAGGTACCCCATCTCATGGAAATAGAGCAATTAGTGTGCGAGCGTCTGTGTGTTAGTTAGTTTGTGTGTGTGAGGTGAGGTAGGGGGGTGGTGGGGGATTATACTGGAGAGCGAGACTGGATTCTGTTCGAAGCGGCTGGAGGTTCCATTTGCGACGCGTCCTCCACTACCTCAGTTCCTCATGTCTTTCATGCCAGTCGGCTTTGAGGTTCTGAATTCCCGTTCGGTTGATTTCCTGCCAAATTCCCTCTGGTCTTGTTCAGTCTTCCTACTGAACGTGGTCAAGCCTGACCCTGAAAGAATATTTACTGTTAGTGTTTACACCTCCTGGTCCATGTTGCTGTTGTGAGTAAAAGACTATTCCACAGTCTTTATACTTTAACCCGATGGTTAAATAAAGGTTAGCCATGAAAGATGACAGAGTCGAGAGAAAGAGAGGAAGTTGGTTGACGTCGGTCCAGGCCTCAGATGGTACTTGTAAGTCACTGTTGCAGTCAGACAGGATTTCTGCTGTGAGTCACATTGATGGCTGCGCTTCAAAGACATGAGCAGAAAGCGAGAGAAGTCTCCTACAAGGCCATCCAAAGACTTCAAAGATCGTGCCCGTCCATTGTTCACTTTTCTTAACTTCCTGACTGTCACACGCACCCTGCCCTGTGCATTTGGCTGCCATTGTTTTCAGGAGGAGTGAGTGACTGGACTGTATGAGTGGTTGTTCTACGAAGGGGAACGTGCCTGCATGTGTCCAGTTCTATCCAGCCATGTGCCTGGCTTTGTATTAATAAATGCTGAGTTGCTGCTGCGATGCTCAGGTTCCTAAAGCGTGCTGCGGGCTCTGACTAGACGTAGTACAAATAAATCTGATTAGTATTACCATCGTCACACACACACGCTGCAGTGCACGCACTGCGTGCTGTTCTGTGGGCTTATGCTATTTTCTACTCAAAGAGCTCTGCTCAGGTCTTAATTTAACCACCTGAGTCACTGGTGATCTCAGAGCTGTATTCTTCCTGTTGTCACCTAGGATCCCAGGGATTACTCACATAGGGGCTCTGCTGGTATCTCCAGCCACAGGAAATCTATTAGATGCCACTTAATGGTGTCTGTACCCTAGGGACCCTCAGGAGAGCCTAGACGGAGGTGTCTCCTCCCTGCTCTGGGAATGGCCGCGGGAACTAGGGGTGCTGAGGGTGCTGCAGCACCCCCTGACAGCACGAGAATTAAAAATAATATGACTTGAAAATCCACCACCACGGCACAGCCCCGCAGTAGCGGACTGGCCATCGGGAGCACCGGGAGAAGAATAACGATGGAAAACCAGGCTAAGAAACGTAAGGGTGGGGCTGAAAAATGAAGAGACAAAAAGACATCACCTTCACTAGACAAGGTTTTAGCAATTGAAAAACGGTTATGTTGATTTTACACAAAGCTCAAAAACAATTTTGCGCTCAAATAAAGGCAAAAAATTGGCTTGCACGCTACGCACGCTCGCATTATCTATCGAACTCCCGAACTAGCATCACATTAAACACAGAACTTGCAGGCATTAGCAGGGCAGCTATGGTGGCGTATACTGGGGCCGGTTTTGGTGGGTCTGGATCAAAGTCCAGGGCCTATTTGTACTCCCAGTCCCCGTCCCCAGCACTCCCCTGATAAAATATGTTCCCGCGGCGATGGCTCAGGGGTCCCACCAGCCCAGATCCCCCAGCCCAGATCCCCCAGCCCAGAGGCCCTCCCCCCCACCCAGAGCCAGGCACCTCTGTCTTCAGGGAGGGGCTTATTTTCAGTCTCCTCCTGAAAGATCCTGCTTCATATACCTACCTCTGCAAAGCCTCCTGTTTTACATAGTTAACTGGGGATGACAAATCACTGACGTTTAAGGGTTAAGCTGGGGAAACGGCTGTGTAGTCTGTAACATCTCCTTTTAGAGTTCAGCCCATAGAACAAACCGAGACTCCTTTGTGAAAAGCTTCCTTTGAAAGTGTGGCTACACTTTTGAGAGTGTACTCAATAAAGAAAAGCACAACCTTGAGGATTGTAAAGAGTGTTTACTTTTGAGTAGTGACGATCATATACTTGATTCCTTCTAGAAAAGAAAGACTTTTCAACATCTTTTTACCTTGAGGCACAGCAACAGCTAGTATTAACTTCTGCTGAGGCTTTCAACAAAGGTCAGGGTGAAAAGTTTACTTTCAATTAGTTTACTTATTTACTTTGTTTGTGCCTGAGAAACAAGCATTTCTGTTTATAAGATGTGTAAAATGTTGTTATTGCCGTTCTCAATTCTTAGTCACAGAGATGAACTGTTGACAATGAATTGTAACAACGATTAGGCTAGTTTGTGGGTGTGAATGTTTGTCTTATCTGGGTTATGAGAAGCTGTAATGCACCCCGTCACGAGGAAAATAATTGTGTGGCGCAGGCAGAGTTAGTGTCTGAAATTGGTATTCTCATTTCCAGCCGGCACAGAATCCCCCCTCCTCTCCTCTCCATCCCTGTGCTTCTTGCAAAATTATTTCTCTGTGAAAAGAATTGCTCTCATCTGTTTTGCTTTTGATGAAACCTAATGGGTTTCCAAGAAATGAAATTACGCAGTCATTTAGTGACAATGCAAAGTGTGCCGAGCATTTTGTAGACTAAGGTTTTGTGCACAAGAGGGCCCACGGCGGTGGCAAGACGCAGTCTTCCTGTCCATTGTGCGGTGAGAATAAAAACCCCAATATCATCTCAGCACCTTGCCAGTATCTCTTTCTCTCCTTTTTTGTTTTTTAATTGTTCCTCAAGGCTTATCGTGGCGCGCCAAATCCCGCGCCATGCCTGCGTCCCCAGCGTGGTTTGTTTCATGGCTGCAGGTGTCAGTGTGAGAGAGCTCAGTCCCATGAGGGCCCCTCCCCCGGCTCGTGCAGTGATTGTGTCCAGGTGCTGATCAGGTGTGCACCCGGGTGCCACTGCAGCCTGGGTCACAGGTGCTGCCAAAGCACCCCCCCCTCACCTGTCACTCCTCCCCCACCTCTCTCTCTCTTATTCTCTCTGTTCCATGCCTCTAGGTCAGGCCCACTCCTCCCGGCAGCCTCCTCTGCAGTGTGGGAGGTGGAACTGCAGTTTGGTCACGCGCGCACACACACACATACTGCCACAGATGGAGAGCTCTAGTCACAGGTGTGAGTCAGTGTGGATTGTTTAGGGCTGTCAGTGAATTTGGCTGTAGGTTCTGTCGCTGCACCAGCCACCACATGCAGCTCAACGGAAGAGCTGGAATAGAATGTGTTTTTTGTGTGTGTTTATTTGCTGGTTTAACTCCACCTGGAGATGGACTGGATTACATAGGACCCCCCCCCATTGTGTGGAAAGCATAAAGTCACAAAGCTACATTAGTTTCTCTAGCTATTATCTCCCTCTATATTAATAGCTACTCTGTAATTTACCTTCATTTTTTTATGGATTGGTGTGGCATCTCTGAGGGGAAGGGAGAACAAGAGGACGGCCATTGAGAGGAAGGGAGAGGAGAAGGAGCAGAGAGGAGCGAGTTGAGCGGAGGAGGTGTGGCGCGCTGTAGTCTGGGGGGATGTAGCCGGTCATTATGCAGAGCTGCAGGGGTGTGCTTATCTGCTACTGTGCTCAGTGGAGCGTGAAGAGCTCAAGACGAGCTGAAAGGGCACAAAATCCCTCTCCCCCCCCCCAGCCCCTCTCACCCATCACGACCCTCCTCCCATGCCCCCAGCCCCCCGGCCCCTTGCATGCCGCCTGCATGGCTGTCCAGCTGCAGGAGATCAGCTGTAGCCTGGCAGAGCTGGGAGGACGGGCCAAGGTGTGCTGACGAAACAGGGGGGGTCCACGGGGGTCGCAATCACAGGTCCGCCAGCAAGGAAGTACGTCCTCACACGACCGCTGTCAGACACGATACCAAAACATGCTCCCCCCGTTACATGGGAGATGAACATTTACAATGTTAGGTATGACCGCGGATTAAAGGCCCAGCATTGCAGTCGAAACCAACTCTTCTATTCATTCAGGTTTAATAGAATGTAGGGATTTATGATGGCTTCACGTTTCCACCCCCAAGCCTGCCTTTTCAACAACTCCCTCTACCTTGCTTATGCTGTTTCCCTTGGTGACAACGCCAGCCCCCTCTTGTAAAGCCCACACCTAAAGTCAGACAACCGCTTTCCCATAGAAATCTCCGTAATGCTAAATGACACATCAAAAAGTGTTTTGCATGCATGTGAGATACATCTAAGGTGAGCGGGGATTTTAGAATTGTGGAGGTTGTCTTACTGGGGTTTTGATGACTGAATCATGAGCCGTCAGGACTTTGTCCAATCTCTTTTTACACACATCTAAAGGCAGAGCAAAACAACAGAAAAAAACCCTAAAATTGCTATTGGAGTGCATCCATGCTTTCATCTTGGATGTGGCTGTTGGCTCTCTTCGGACATCTCTGTCTGTCTGCCTGCCAGCCTTCAGTTCCCAGTACCTCAGTCACTTTCTCTTCTTTTGGTCCTCCTCCTCCCTCCTCAACCTATTTCTGTCCTCCTCTCAGTCTATCTGTCCTCGCTTGTAAACTCCTTCAATCCTTTGTTATGTTTCGTCTTGCTTTTATCCCTCCTTCCCTCGCTAGTCTCTAGTCGGGCGCTAGCTGCCTTGATGCATTGGCTGACGCCAATAAAAACGTTAGCGATTGTTAAATAAAAACATGGAGTTAAAGGGCAGGATTCATTAGGAAGGAATGCTGCTAGTGGAACAACTGCAGTCTCCTGACTGAGACCAGAACTGGGTGCTCCTCTCAGACTTGGCTGCTCTGCCCTCATGGATCTCCTGGAAGGAGTCCAGTCACTCTGGCATGGTGCTAGATCTGGTCCCTTCCTAGCTGTACCACAGCACCCTCTCCTCTCAAGCTGCAAAGTCGGGGAGCAGAGGGGCTCTGTTTTCGCCAGTTTTTTTTATATTACTATTATTATATTACAAACTTTCAACAGCAGTTTTAATTTGGAACTAAGTCTGTGTCCTAGTTTCTGAGTATGTAAACAAGCTCCCCAGAGTGGAGACCGGTGGGGTCCACTGAGAGAAGGTCATATGTGCTTCACGAGTTAGCCTGCTCTGGCTCTACCCCTCTCCGAGTTGTACAGATGCTGTCTGTGAGAGCACACAGGCTGTGCTACAGTTGTTCCTCAGAGGAGCCCAGCATGAATAATTGACTGTGTCTCTATAACCCGGGCTGACAGCATGATTACACACCCATCCATAAGCCTCCCACTTCCGAGCGCACCATGAGAGGGGTAGATGACTTCTGATAGCCTGACAGACAGGTCTGTCCTCAGTGGTACCCTACCCCCCCTACACCTGTTGGCTTCTGCTCTGAAACAACACTACGGGTACCCCAGTCCCCCCCCACCCGGAGCTCTTTTGCAACACCCCCTAGCTCCATACCTCCCACCCTCGGGCACACACACACACACCTGGGCGAGGGAGCGGCCTCATGCGGCGCCTCAGCCCTCTCTGAACGTATCCAATCCCCCCCAACCCCCCCCCCCCCCCAATCCAATCCATGCAGAGAAATGAAACTGGAGAAACGGATCAATGTAATCGTGTTCGTTTTCATATACACACTCGTCCCAGGAGCAGAACCACAGCAATGCCCTCTCCCCTGATGCATAGGCAACCACAGATCCATCACCCACTGTAATATAATCCAACCTGCGGGGTTTGGCAAACAGCACACACACACGCCTCTCCTGTGCACACACACCAATTCCCCCCACTTTGTTCCTGTTCATCCATATTAAATCTTTTATTACACATATATTCTTTTATTTATTGCTACCCGCTTTAGCCCCAGGCAGTGAGTTTTATAATGAGCTGTTAATCCTTGATTTCAGCAGACATGCTTGTACGTGTTTGTGAACTGTCGAACCGTTTGTGTTTGAAAGCCACATGCATCTTATCTCAGATCATCCCTGGTTTCCCACGAGTCCTGGAATACTAGTCTGGAATACACAATACTTCCTCATCATTGGGATAATTATGAAGCCACAGAGGAGCTGTGGTCAGTTAAAAGTGGTTTTCCTGACGAAAGACTAAAATGCATGAAATAGCATGAACTTGGGTATAACTGACCTGTGAATAAATCAGAGCCCACACACAGAGCTGTCTGAGTCTGTCAGGAGCACCGTTACTCTGTTACTCTAGCCAAGCTGAGCCTCTCTCTCTCGCTCTCTCTCCTCTATCTCTCCTCTCTCTGTTCTCTTTCCTCTCTATCGTCTCTCTCGCTCCTCTATCTTCTGTTCCCCCCTCTCTCTCCTCTCTCGCTCCTCTCTCTATTCTCTCTCTCTCTCTCTATCCTCTATCTCTCTATCCTCTCTCCTCCCTATCTCTCTCTCTCCTGTCTATCCCCTCTCTCTCCTCTATCCTCCTCTCCTTCATCCTTTCTCTCTCTCCTCTCCTCCCTATCCTCTCCCCTGTCTCCTCTCTTCTTCCTATCCTTTCTCTCCTCTCTCCTTCCTATCCTCTCTCTCTCCTCTATCCACTCTTCTCCCTATCCTCTCTGTCTTCTCTCTCCATTTTCCTTCCTATCCTCTCTCTATCCTCTCTCTATCCTCTCTCTATCCTCTCTCTCCTCTCATCCACCTCCCTCGGCTTCCCCTTTACCTCCCCTCTACATTTCTGTTCATTTCTTTCTCCTCTTGTGTCTTTCCCTTTCCCAACCTCTATCTGTCTCTATCCCCCTCTCCTCTCCTCCCCTCACCCTCTCCTCTTCCCCCCCTCTCTTCTTCTCTCAGCCACTTGTCTAGCGCCCTGCTGCTGCCAGGGAGATGGAGGTGGGGTATTAAATGCTTAGTCAACTCCAATGCGCCCACTCCGCTCCTCCCCCTCACACACACAGTCCTCCCAACACAGCACACACAACCGACTGGCTGCTCCCATGTTGACGGCACAGTCTCCAGGCAGCAGTCGACGCTGGGGTTGGCCGTTCGGCCGTCAAGGTTTCAGAGCGCCATGCCAGGCGTTCTGGCGAGGGTAATATGCCCAGAGCGCAGCGTGACTCAGGGCTGGATCAACATTCCTGACCGGTGCCTATTCTTCCTCATCTCCCCTCTCTCCGACGTCTCATTGTTTAACCGTTGCCTGGCGTCCATTACCAGCCGTCCACGCATGGTTTGATGTGGAACACAGGCTGTACTCCGGTATTCATCCGGGAACACGCAAGAATGTGTTCTTCTTCTTCTCGTTAAAAGTATTCCGGTTCCCCGCTGGTGCTGTTGTCCTGACACGGCCAGTTCTCAAGTGCCCACATTCTGTGTGGGTGCCCCATGCGCACGTCTGTGTGCGCACGCGCGGAGTCCCACAGCGGAAGGCCTCCGTCACAGCGGAAGGCCTCCGTCACAGCGTCGACGCACGCACGTCGAGGGAGACGGCTGGTGGATGGCTCGTCGCCTCCCTCCTCCGTTAAGAGAAAGGATGTGTGATTATGAAGTCGTCAGCCATGACCCGGTATGGTTCCAGAGAAGCTCCCGTCTCCCAGGTCTTGGGGGTGCCATTGATTGGTGACCATGTGTTTGTGGCCGATAGACTGTGAAATGGTGTGTTGCTTGCACGGCTGTGTGGCACCTGCGCCCCACCAAGGTGATTGATTGGTTTGGTCATGTGGAATGTTCCCATCTGGTCTGCAGTAATGCCTTTTTTTTTTCTTCTTCTCCCTCTTCCTCATCTGTGGATAGCAAGCGCTGGCTGGAGGATAGTTAGGCTGGGAAGGCGGCAAAGGCCAAACGAAAACATTTCCACCCCCATGCACACGACGTCCGCCCCTCTCTCCCTTTTTACCGTCACAGGGAAATCAAATAGACCAAGACACAGCACCTGATTATCCCTGAGGGGGAGGGGAGGGTGGGATAAATACAATCAGGAGATCCACACCTCTCTCTCTCCCAGGCAGAGACCCAGAGAGACACCGGGGAGAAGCCCTCTGTGTGTTCTCAGTCCGTCGGAGGGGCCAGCGGTGCTTGATTTTGAAAGGCATACTTCAAGGCTTTAAGGACGTGTGTCATAATGAAGGTTGTTTTTGAACCTGCTGAATATTTAGAGGCCTTGTTCTGATTGGGAACCATTTCATGCTCCCTCTTTCAAAACTTGAGAGAGATGGAGGGAGCTTCTCTCTTTGCGCTAAAAGGAGTCTGTTTCATTTTGTGGAGAGAGCATGACTCACCTTAAGAAGTCTGTTTCATTCTCTTCTTAGATTCTTCCCTGTTTGATTCTGATTTCTCTTAATCCTAGTCTCTCTCTTTTAATTGATCTATTCATCCTAACTAATGACTAATTACATATCAGAGCGCATCAGCGGAGGCATTCATCATCGTAGAACCTAATAATCAATGACATTTCAACAAAGGAGAAAATAAATATGCAAATAAGAACTCATTAACATTTGCGCTAGCTGTTTGAATAATGCTGCTGCTGACAAGGCTGTAATTAACAGAAATTGATGCTGAGCTCAGGGTGGGAGAGAGTGACATACTTGTTTCCATAGCGCTTTGTGTGGCCCCAGTGTGAGCCCCTGGCCTACTGATACCTCGGCTGGGCTAGGCTGGACTAGCCTAGGCTACACTAGGTTGGGGTGGCCTGGGCTGGGCTGGGCCAGGCAGGGCTGGCATGGGCTAGGCTGGACTAGCCTAGGCTACACTAGGTTGGGGTGGCCTGGGCTGGGCCAGGCAGGGCTGGCATGGGCTAGGCTACACTAGGCTGGGCTAGGAAGGGCTGGGCTGGACAGGATTGTACCCATGGTGGCACATGCATGGTGGAAGAGGAGGGCTTAGAGGGTAGGTCCTCTCATTTCCCCCAGCCTCTCCTAGACCCTGCCCAGCCCTGCTCCCAGAAAGCTTGTATTTACAGTCAAACAGAACCCGCCGGAAACATCAAAAGGCAACAGGATGGATGTCCACAAACACTTGAGAGTGGGAAACAAAAGGCTCTGTTTGAAAAGCCAGGGAAAGCAGTGAGTGGGTGAGCTGTTTTGTTCCTGGTGGTGATGTTCTGAACCAGAACTTTCCACTCGAGGTCCAGTGTGTGGGATATCATAGTGGAAGCTGAGCAGGCTCATACAGTCTGTGATCTAACTGCTTTTCCAATGTTGGCCTCCTGGCTGCAGGTCACCAAGCCCAACCCCCATCACTCGTTCTGTCTCTGTTTTCCTGTCTACTTTCCTGTTTTTGTCACGGACGTGAACCGAAAATGCACAACACAATAAAGCTGTTTAGATCAGTTATTTAGACAGCTCAAAGTGCTGATTACAACAAGTCGAAGGAATTTCCTTTATTGCAAGTGTTAGCCCTGCCATATGGCCCAACATGGAACATTAACTTGACAGGGATAATGGATTGCTTTGGGTTGTAACACTAGCAGTAATACAGGGACAGGGGCATGGGGCTGGGCTCACACACTCAAACACACACACACAAACAACACGGCACACGCTGGAAAAAATTGAGTGGGAACGGACTTGAACATGTTCATCTGACTCCAGAGTTACCCCTTGTTTCCTCAGCCTATGTTGTGTGTGTTTGTTTGGTCTCTGCCTATATAAAGGCGAGGGCTCTCTTGATGGAAAAACTAAGAGGCCCTCGGAATGCATTTGAGAGGCTGTAGAGCGAGCTCACTAATTGGTTGTTTTTGTGGCTGGGGTTTTGAATTGATCCCTGGAGATCCTTAGATCACTACCTCTCACTGTATCAAAACAAGGGCACTGCACAGCACCGCGGCGCGGAAATCAATAGGGAGTCACACTCTGAATGACTTTCTCATAAGCCAGCCTTTTAATCTGAGCCCAATGTGATTTCAATATTTAATACTAGAGATGCTATTTATACACAACACATTCTCTCTGCTCGCCGAACAACGAGAGGGGCGAGGGGAAATCAATCTCTTGACATTGATCCAGAAGCATGGATACTTTAGTTTAGTTTTTTTGTTTCTATTTGAAAATTGCTTTCGATCTTGAGAGATTGCAATCATAATGACAGCATTTGGATTTCTGAATGTGCAGTAAAATATCATTACACTTTTAACATTTATTGTGTCTGGCGGACACCAAAATTGAAGGGTGTTTTCTCTTTCATTTCAAGTTGATAGATTTTTCCAAGAGAACCTGTGTGCCATTGATTTATCTGGGAGACACTGATATTCAAGGTGACTGTTCCCAGCGGACTTCATTTATATTTACATCGGTGGCAGTGACGGCTGTAATTAAACAGGTTTATTCCTGTTGGTTTTGCATCATGCGTCTGGGGGATTACGTCTGCGTCGGTGTCAAGACTGTTCTTGGTGGACACGCATGTCAACACCTGGATGGCCCTGTCGTCTTCTACCCCAGGAAGGATGATGAATTAATTTAACATCCCATCCATCACGGCCACTTCAAACTCTCCCTTGCCAGGAAGTACAACAAAATAGAAAATGTCTAAATATATGACTAGGAATACAAACTGTCACAGACAAGAATCTCCAAATGAAACAGTTGGAGGAATATTGCTTTCTGTAGCCTGACAGCACCTGCTCAGAGCAGATCTAGTAATGGGGATATTAAGGCTGTTCTGTGTTCCGTGCACGCTGTGATAGCACAGGACAGGCCTGCTCTGGGAGATAATAAACCAAGCATGGCTAATGCCATGGAAAGTTCCGGGCCTTCCCGCATCGCCTCCTGTGAAATTGGCCTCTTGTTCTGCTGGTTTCTGCTCCTTTCTCTCACAACAGGTTAGGGAGTTTTGATGGATGAGGTCTCGATTCAGACTTCTGTGCTTCATAAAGGAGAATTACGATTTAATGGCCCCGGTCATGTTCTGGCTCTGTAAATATGGGTTATTACTGAGGCCTATTCTCCTCAGATTGAGTTTGAGCTTGCCTCAGACAGAGAGAGAGAGATATCTGTGTCCTGGGTGTATTTGTAGCTAATTTGGTTGCTTGGCTGTAAAGCAACCCTAACTTTCAATAATCCATGTGATCTATTCCTGGTCCTCCATGGTCTCAGCCACACACACGTCCACCAGACATGTGTACATATATTCTGTCAGCTCAGAAGAACTCACTTACTCACCAGTAACATTATTTTATATTAGTACAGCTCTGTTATATACACAGTTATATTAGTTATACTCTTTCCTGTCACTCAATGGCCATATTGAATGAACATGGTTACTTCTCAGGCCTTAGTGAAAGTGCTGTTGAAACTTCTGAGTTTTGCCAAGTTTCAAATGGCTGAGTTAGCAGTCCAATGCAGAGGCAGCAGTGTCCTCTACTAGCTAGAATCAGAACCTACTGTCCTGTCTGCCTCCTCTCAGCCTGCAGGTACCTAAGAACTCCCTCTCTCCCTCTCTCTTTCTCTCTTTCTCTCTTTCTCTCTCTCTTCTCCCCCTATCTCTCTCTCTCTGTCTCTCTCTCTCTCTCTCTCTCTCTCTCTCTCTCTCTCTCTCTCTCTCTCTCTCTCTCTCTCTCTCTCTCTCTCTCTCTCTCTCTCTCCACACCACCCCTTGTCTTGTGCCTTGGCCTCGCCCCACACATCATACTCCACATGCGCTCTGCTCTTAAATGTGATGATTTTGGCCCATTCATCATCCCCAGTCAGAGATCTTCTATAATGTATGATGTGTCCTATTAGGGAGGGGAAGCGCCTGCTGGTGGCTTCCAGGGGGAAGCTGGGGGAGGCAGGGGGGAGGCAGGGGGGAAGCGGAGGGGGGGGGGCTGGGCCGGGCTGGTTATTGATCACAGCACCCCTCTGGCTGTCACTCCCAAAGCACTGCCAGGAGGAGATGGAGGATGCGATTAGATAAAAGGGGGTTGCAAACACATCCAGAGAGGAGGAGAAGGAGAGGGGGGGGGGAGAGGGAGTCGGAGGAAGGGAGGGAAGGACAAGAGAGGAGGAGAAGGAGAGGGGGGAAGAGGGGTTGGAGGAAGGGAGGGAAGGAAGGACAAGAGAGGAGGAGGAGATAGAGCAGAGTCAACAGGGGGGGCCTCAGCCCTGTTAATCGGTGACCTCTGTACTGGACCTTCATCAGTAGCCGCTCTCTTGCTTGGCCCCTACCCTGGTCGCTACCCCTCTCTCTCTCTCTTTCTTTTTCTCTCTCTCTCTCTCTCTCTCTCTCTCTCTCTCTCTCTCTCTCTCTCTCTCTCTCTCTCTCTCTCTCTCTCCTCGAAGTGACTCATTTGGCTTATGGTGGAGACAGGGGGGGAGGGGGGGGCAGTGGCTTCACAGCTGCGATAGCTGGCATCGGTTCCTTAAACATCAGTGTCTCAGCCAGCAGCCTGCTTGGCACAAACACTCGCCAGTAACACTTAAACAAATTGCCATTGCAATGGCTAAGGCTGTCGTACATTGTTGATTTTTAACATTCCAAGAGACTTTTCCACTCACTCTTTCTGCTTGTTTTCATCTTGTAGATGACTATGTTATGATGAATAAGCTGACATTATTTTCCCATCCACTCTGTGTTTGTGCTCTGAGCCCCTATAGATATTCCTGCCATTTACAACAGTGGTTATTTGACACTGTTACTCCAGCTGTGAAACTGAAATATACTATGTGTGTATATGTGTGTGTGTACATACATTTATATTATATCCAAGTTATTTCTTCTCCTAGCCACATCAATAAAAAATAATTAGCGTATATTTATATTTGATTTAAGAGATTAATAAAACATTCGGTATGATAGTTGCTGCCACACTTGCTGTATCTACTGAAGGGCCTCTCAGCTGTATCTGTATATTCATCTCCATTCCCTACTAGGTGCACATGTTGCTATTGTAAACAGTGGTGTGGCAGCAAGTGCCCTGACATGAGAACAGGAACATCTCTTTGTTTACCCAGGATGCACTCTCATCTGTGGGGGATCATGCGTAGCGGCACGCTAAAACAGTTAAATGCCTGTTTACCGTTTGGCTCCTCTGGGATCTTTTCCCTCCCGGCGTGGGCCGCGCTGTTGACGGCGCTCCGTTCCCTGGGCGTGTTACAACGCTTGGCTTGTTGGGGTCATGCTCGGTAGGGTCAGGGGAGCTGCCTCGCTGCCTCGCTCCTCAGCAGAGGTGCCCCGAGAGGATGTTTTTCAGCCGTGCGTGGCTGTGCTCTGGTGGGGTTTGAAACAACAACACTCACCCCATCAATTATTCACCACAGAAAGAGAGAGTGTGACACAACACATGCTGGGGAGGGATATTTCACTGTTGGACATAAATGCGTCTGCAGAGGGGAGAGAGTGCGTGAGGGCTGTAGACCCTGTCACACTGAGATGCAGCTCTGGGAACTATTAAAAAAAAAGATATGACCTTTTCATTCTTCCACAACGACAGATGTCTCAGCCCACCACGGTAGCACAGAATATATGATCTACGAGCAGAAAAGCCGCAACCAAATATCCGTTCCTTTCGCAAGAGAGGTAACCCAGAAATGTTACAGAGCATTAAAGGAGTTGTTTTGATCCCACAAGGGAAGCAGCTTTGTCAGTTAAACCACCTCACCTGATTCCTGCAGCCTCCTCTCTCTCTGGAGACGTCGTCTACAGATGTAACACGACCGTGCCCCGAAGCGTTGCTCAAATACTGTACATGCGAACAGTCTCCCCACACCTGCACACACCAGGCTGACGTTCAGATCAGTCAGCGACTCACACAATATCCCAGCTCTGCAAGTTCCTCACGCACTTAAAATATTTACCTTTTCCCCAGAGTAAACATAATTTAGTTTCCGTGCTTGCATCTAGCGCTCGTAATGTTTGGAAGCCTGACAAAAATAAATTACGTATGAGGTTCTTGTAGTTGTTTATCATTTTCACGCAGGAGCTTTCTTGTTTTTTTTTTCTTTTTCATGTCGGGGGTAAAAACTGCTGAGTTTAGATATTGTGAGGAACATGATTCATGTGTGTGGAGAGCCGTATGTTGTGTTTGCCCTCCTGACGGCTGCTGGGTAGTGTCTCGCAGGAGGAGCAGGGTACACCAGACGCACAACACTGATGAAGGCAGTCTGTCTGAGAGCATCAGGTTCCATCCGTGAATATTTATCAGTGAAAGATCAGATTGTGCAGGTTCAGACGCTAGATGCTGGTTATGGAATAGGATTGCGTGGGAAGCACAACACCATGTCAACATGTCAGCGGTGATTCTCCTTAACTAAACATTTGAAGCTTCATGTGGTATCTCTCATTGACATTAATATGTGTGGGTATTATCATAATTAAACAACTGGTATACCATATTTTTCAGAAATAAAGCCGCGGTTTATACCCAGATTTTAAATGTTTCTTGTGGTGGTGCGGCTTATATTTTGCTGCGGCTTATAGCACGTTTTTATAACAAAACAACAGTAGAAAACACTTTTTTCGCGAATGTTATTTAACCCCTTAAAGATGCTATAAAGCAAATTCCATGATTTGCTTTTCAGTAGAGCCCGACTGATATATCGGCGGGCCGATATTATTGGCAGATATTGGGCATTTTCAAAACTATCGGTATCGGCATTTATAATGGCCGATAAATGAATATTAATGTTTTTTTTTATTTTTTTTTATTGTGTTTTTGTTCAAAGGACATTAGGTTTCATATCTTAAGTTTGTATTTTTATAAATTTTATTTATCAGAAACTGCATTAACATATTATTTTAGTGAGGAAATAATAACAGGAGTCAGATGGCTATTATCAGAAGGTTGCTGGTTCGATTCCTGGCCATGTCAAATGACGTTGTGTCCTTGGGAAGGCACTTAACCCTACTTGCCTCGGGGAATGTCCCTGTACTTAGTCGCTCTGGATAAGAACTTCTGCTAAACGTGACTAAATGTAAACTACAAATAACTACTGTTAGGGAAATCAGTTTGTTTTGTTACGCGTTTCTGGATTTGTAAAATATTTTTTTATATTGGCCGATATCGGATAATCTGATTTTTAAATCACCAAATATTTGTATCGGTATCGGCCTTAAAAATCCTTTATCGGTCGGGCTCTACTTCTCAGTACATTATATACGTGTGAAATTAGTTGCTGAAAGCATGTGCAAAGCTCGAAAATGTTGTCGCACTGAAATGTGGAGTTAGACCGTTGAACAGTTTCTCACTGTTCAAACACAAAACCCCCATTCTGGTGGAGTGCGGCTTATAGAAAATGCGGCTTATTTTCCCAAAAATACGGTAGACAAATGTCAGCATACACTACCGTTCAAAAGTTTGGGGTCACTTAAAAATGTCCTTATAAGAAAAGCACTGTTTTTTTCAATGAAGATAACGTTAAATTAATCAGAAATACACTATACATTGTTAATGTGGTAAATGACTATTCTAGGTGGAAACATCTGTTTTTTAATGAAATATCTACATAGGTGTATAGAGGCCCATTTCCAGCAACTATTACTGTATGTAGGGACTGTAGGGAGTCAGGTGGCTGAGCGGTTAGGGAAGCGGGCTTGTAATCAGAAGGTTGCCAGTTCGATTCCCGGCTGTGCCAGATGACGTTGTGTCCTTGGGCAAGGCACTTCACCCTACTCGGGGGAATGTCCCTGTACTTACTGTAAGTCGCTCTGGATAAGAGCGTCTGCTAAATGACTAAATGTAAATGTATGTGTTCGAATGGTACATTGTGTTTGCTAATTGCCTTAGAAGACTAATGGATGATTAGAAGGATTAGAATTAGAATGCCAAAGGTCTGCAATGTTGTAATTGCTGCAAATGGAGCATTATTTGACGAAAGCAAAGTTTGAAGAACAAAATTTATATTTCAAATAAAAATAATTATTTCTAATAATAATAATTAACCTTGTAAATGTCTTGACTATATTTTCTATTCATTTTGAAAGTTATTTGATAAATAAAAGTGTGAGTTTTCATGGAAAACACGAAATTGTCTGGGTGACCCCAAACTTTTGAACGGTAGTGTATATGTACTCAAGGGCATCAACCTTATACAGTTTCTAGTCTAAGTGCAGCTCTCTCTGTGTCTCCTCAGGTAAATCGGAGAGGTCTACATTTCCAGCCTATGGGAGGGAGCCTGGGGTGTCTGGTTGCCAGGTAAGTTTCAAATAACAAGTTGATGTCTTTCCCCCCAAAATATGCATCTCAGTATTGTAAATCTTGTCTTTTCCTCAATGTTGATGGCCTCTTGTAACCATGGATAAAATGGAAGTGTCCATCCATGTCAGAGTGTATTGAGTGAACTGTAGCTGGAGAGAAAGAGACTATGTGTTGTGGTTGCCTGCTGTTCTGTGGTGGATGAAAAGAGGCCTCGGGAGACAACCTGAGGAATGGGACTGCAGAGATAATGAGTGAGTGATTAGACAGGTGTATGCAGGCCCCTGCTCCCCAGCCTGGTCAGTTGAGCATGGGACATCCAGATTCTCCACCACTCAGAGAAACACCACGTTCAACACCTCCATTAAGCCAGGGTCGCTGAGCACAGCCCAGCCCTCTCCACAGCCACCCAGATGTTCAACACAAAGGCCTGATTGTATACAAGCCACAGCTCTCCCTCTCTCTCTCCCTCTCCCTCTCTCTCTGTCTTTCTCTCTCTGTCTCGCAGAAAATGGCTTCCCACTAGTCTTATTGTTCCCACTACCACAAAGAGTTTAAACCCCCCATTAAAGGCAATGGGCCTCATTCACCAATATCTTCCTAAGTTATTTCTTACATTTGTTCTTAAGAAAGTTCCTAAGAAAAGTCTACGTGTGATTCATGCTGTGTTCCTAAACAGCAGAATTGTTTGCAGTTGTGGCCTTAGAATGACGAATCCCAATATTTTGTCAATTGAAAGCTTGTGCCCCGTGCTCCTATTTACCATAGGTAAACGCCCCGTCAATTCCCATAAAAGGGCATGAGATGGCAGGGCCGTGTGCACACTCAGAGAAATGTCTAAAAGATGTGGTAAAGACGGTGGAGGCCTCGACTCCAAAAGAAAGAAAAACTTTTGTAATTCTGAAGTGGAGGTACTGTTGCAAGAAGTTAGCGAAAAACTACACATCATATTTAGTAGCGTCAGCGGTTGACACAAAGCAGTAAATACGCCATTGTGTGGTGTAGTGCCAGTGTGCGGAATAGGCCTACTATGGGCCTATAAATACCTTGATCAGTCACTTATTATTGGATGGCAAGGTTCCCGTTAACATAATTGATGTGAATTGAAGGCAAAGCAAGGCTAGTTTATTTACAGTATATAGGCCTAGCACAATTCATACACAATGGCAATTCAAAGTGCTTTACAAATGAGCAGAAGTGTAAGTGTAGTGTGTATTTATTAAAACAAACAAACATATAATTATGTGTAAAATAATGAAAATAATTAGTTTATTAATTATAAAGGAGAGAAATATTCAATTTTAAATTAGAACGAACAAACTTTGCGCAAACATGTCAGCTCTCAAGTGTGTGTAAGAGTGCTCTTGTGTGTGCTTACATTCTGTTCTTACCTAAGAACAAATCCCAAATAAGAAAACATTGGTGAATGCCAGAATCTTTGTGAAAACTGCGTAAGTGGGGTTTAAGAACAAATTTGTTCGAACATTTGGTGAATGCCCATTGATATTGGGATTGAGTTTTCAGTGCAAAGTCCCGCCTTGAAGATTAGCTTTTAGGATGCAACAGAGCTATGTCTTTAGAAGATAGAGCCTCATCTTTAGGCTTAACCCGAGGTCAGTGGAGCCTCTGACCTTATTGAGCCACGCGTTAACCCACTCCCCAAACTAATGACTAATTACATTCGATAGAAAACCCCCTGCCCCTCTCCTGTCCTTTCTGTTCTGGAATACACAAGCACTACACACTGCACTCTGTGAACCACAGTCCCAGAGTGCTTTGCGCTTCCAGTCAGACACTGGTGCTAGAGCTCATTTGCTCATTCATAAAAGAGTGTTCTGAGAGGGAATGCCAGTTCAGACATTTTGGGGAGGAACCAGGGGAGTTCATGCAGGCCTGCAGCTGCTGGGATCTGAGGCTGGCAAAGACTCTGTTCTTCTGGTCGCAGAAGAAAAACAGGAAGACCAAAAAAGCCATTTCATTCCTCAGAGAATGCAGGAAGGAATGTATGCTGGAAACGGCTATATTAATATTGTATAACCCCTCTGGTGATTATCGACAGGGTTCGTCCGTTGAACCTCACACAGCAGAAGCAGAGCATCTCAGGTGCAAAGATTATCAGGCATTGTTTATCTTTTAATGAGCAACTCAATGTCCACAGCAACTTTGTAACCCCGTCTGTAAAAGGTTGATTTCACAATCCATCCTGCAAACCTAATAAATGCTAACATTTGTATTTTCCTCTCCGAGGACCAGGAAGGGAAATTTGAAATACACAAACAATCTATCAAGGGGTTGCCTTTTGGAAAGTCCAGTAATTGCTCCAGATATCTACCAATGAGCCCATCAGTTACAGGCTTGTCATCAAGCCCAGGCCACTTGCCTCGCTCAGCACCGTATTATTGCATCATTTGGACTTGATGTAGAACTCCCTGTGTTTTATTTGGTTAGATATTCATAGTGTTACAGCCAGCTGTGGCCCCTTATCCCACTGTTACCCTCGCACAGAGCTCACATCACTTAGGCAACAAGCAAGCTAGCTACAGTAGATGGGTTTTAACCTGCAGGGTGTTTTGGGGGAGGGGGAAAGGTGTGTGTGTGGGGGGGGGGGTGATGGTGGAGGGTTCCCAAGCACAAGTACCACAGGTCCCCTCGGACTGTTTCAAGTACGGTGGATTCGAGCAAGAGGACGAGAGAGTGGTCTGTGTGTGCATGTGTCGAGTGTGCGTTCCGTATCCCTGGTGATGTCGTGGTAATGAGGAGGGCTGTGTGTGTACGATTGTGTGTGTGTGTCTGAGACTGTGTCTTTGTCTGTGTGTATGTTTGTTTGTAAGGGGCGGGGGGGTTGTGCTGGTGACAGAGGGGCTGGCGTGTTGCCTGGCTGCCTGTCGGCACTGCGTTCTGCAGGTAACTCCTTCGCCTCCTGTGAGACGGATTAGGCTGATTAATGTGACAGGCTGCAGTTGACAGATGACTTCCATTATCTCCTCAAATCTGCCTGACATTTCTCAGTGCAAGATGAGCGTTGTGATGTGAAGAGGCTTTGGGCTGAGAGCCGTGCCGTTCGTACATCTTTCTGACATAAAGACTTGTGGTGGGTGTTAGACATTAGCCTGATGAGATGACTGACTTAAGTGTCATTCATGGCAAGTGGTTGCCCTGTATAATTCATCCCTGACATCGAGAACCAAGGTGTTGCCCTTTATATTTGAAGTGGGTTTACATCGTGTCAGACCCATTCATACTAAAACTCAGACAGGGGTAATTAGGCTACCGGGTCTGGGCGACTGGGCGATGATCCCTCTACTTATGACACTCACTACTACACGTTAGCATGCTAACTCAATTAGCGCTCAATCCTTTTTCTTTTAAAATCCAAGATTATGGATTTAATTTCCTGAAAGCATAACATCTTTTTTCCCCAGTAATCTTTAAATAGGATTTTCATGATACCAAATCTGTCTAATCAACACCAACGAACCCATGCTCTCCTTGCAACCCATCCATCTCCCCAGGGTCCTAATACCGGTAGATTAGACAGTAATTGGTAGTTGATCTGATCTTGGTAGCTCCACTCCACTCCTACCCCACGCTGGCTTCTAAAAAAGAAACGCTAATATCGCTTTGAGGATGTGATATCATTGAACAAAGAGGGCAGGCAGCAGCCGAACTGGGTCTGTTGTGCCATGTCAATGTCAAGGCTGTAGCCTCACTGACAGGTTGTCAGTTTGCAGTGCCTGTCCCCCCCCCCCCCCCCACTCCTCCTGTTCCTCCTGCAGTAAAGCTGTGCCAGAGCTGATTTTCACAGGACTTGATGGCCTTCATTTCAATCTGTCGAAATTAGGACTTCTGGTATTTTTAGAAGATCACATCCAAGAGATGACCTTGTTGTGATAGTCGGTTGATGCGTGTAATGATATTTATCTTTATGTAGAATAGGTTCAATTTCACATCACGAGCATAACATGATAAAATTGATTTTTGAGTTACATTGTTGTTGTAGTTTTTTACATCATTACAGCCCAAGGTCAGAACTGTCTTTGTGCCTGACCTCTATTGGATTGACGTGTCAGTGCTTACTGTGTCAATCTACCACCACTCCCAGTCTTCCACTGAGAATTTCTTAAGGCACACAAGATGATGCCAGACTAGGCTAGGAGCCCAGAGAGAGAGAGAGAGAGAGAGAGAGAGAGAGAGAGAGAGAGAGAGAGAGAGAGAGAGAGAGAGAGACTAGTTCTATAACCACTCACCTGCTTCTCTTAACTGACCTCAGTCTCAATTTAAGGCTTGCAACTAATTGGCCTAAGTGGGCCAGAGCCTTAATTGATACCTTCAGCCAGTTTGCTCGGGACACAGTTAGTGGATTGGATATTGGTAAAGGAAGAAGAACAGATCTGACATAGGATGGACCATCCAGCCAGCCAGTCCACCTGGGCCAGTCACCTGGGAAGCCTGCTAATCTGAGCCAGTCAGATGCCGTTTTGGGACAGCTCTGTGTCCACTAATTGGATACGTGTGCCTGAGATCATAGGCTGGTCCAGCAGTCTGCTGCTCCCTGGCTCGGGTGCCACACTTTGTCCAGTTAAGCCGCCCTGTTTTTTTTTTTTTTCTTCAGGGAGACGACAGCTCCAGAGATCAGACAGATGGTTTAATGAGCCTTTAGCTGGCCACCTCTCCTTCCTCTCCCCCCCGCCTCCCCCTCCTTCCTGGTAGAGCTTCTCCTCTCATCTCCCAGGAGCCAGGACGTGTCCCTGGCCTGCTGTGTGTGGAGATGCCCTCGGGCAGTGATCGCTGCTGATCAATACTGCTCCACTGCAGCCTGGAGGAGAGGGAAATCACTAGGTCAGCCTGATTGGATCGATTTCTCCTTGGAGTTCACTGGAGCTGCTAACAGCGCCACATCCCAGAGCAAACTCTCTCTCTGTCTCTCTTTATGTGTTTGTGTGTGTGTTTGTAATGGCTATTGAAATTTCAATCTTGAAATTCGATCCCTTATGCTGATGAACTGTCACAAAAACAATATTTACAATAACGATCAAACAGTGCCATCCTTCAGATATTTACCCATTATGCTGATTTATCTTATTGCCTTCTCATCTTTGTTGATTTGTTGGCTGTAAAATAAAAGAAGGCTTGAAGTATGATGGCTTTGCTAGGTGGACATGCATTCATAAAGATCTGTGCTCATCTGGTTTTGTGAATCGAGGTTTAACTGTCTTCCCCATTAAAGACAAACGTGTTTTATCTCTGGGTAGATTATTGGGGAGTTATGGTAATGCTGCCCACACTGGTGGCCCCCTTACTCCCACAGGAGCACACTTCCATGATGCTGCTCAGTGGATTTATTAACAGTCTTTAACAGAGCATTAGGGGGATGGCTGATTCATGACTAACCGTCTCAGTGATCAAACTTGACAGTGCATGAGTTCACTAGCAGGCTGAGTTGTGTTTGAGCTCCTGGTAGCATACTGTTTGTCACACCCTGACAACCTGCTCAAGACTCTCTCTCCGTGTGTCTGTGCCCCTACTGCAGGCTAGCACGCGCGCCGACATCGCCTTGGCCAGTCCCGGGCCGGCACCGGCGCCAGGAAAGTCGCCTGCGTCGTTCTACTCCTTCACCGGGGCCAATCCCAGAAGACGCTCTCTACAGGACCCCAAACCAGTTGGTCAGTGCCAGTTAGCTAGTAACCTGCTATTAACAGTCTACTGAATACTATTAAACACATTATATTTTACATGTGAAATGTTGTATCTTAAGAAAAGGTCTATCTGAAGCTGTATAAAATCAACCCTGTATACAGTATTGTTGTGACACAGTTTCCTCAGTAAACACAGTATAGTGGACTCTCAGAAGGGACGGATATCCAGCTCCTGTTCTAGACAAAGACAGATCTCGGGCTTGTTTTACTTGAAGTGACCTTGTTTGTAAGAAGCCATTGATCTGTTTTCCCTAGCTCCCTGAACAAGCCTGCCCTGTCCAAGTCCCCGTGTTTACCCTGAACGATTAATGACTTCTTTTAAAGCTGACTCTTTAAAGCTTGGCTGAAAAGATTTGATAGTGATAAGTGTAATGAATGGCTCAACATGCAAGCAATAGGTGGCTTTTTCTTTTCTTTTTTGACACGCTGCTATTTGACGAAGTTGGTCTTCCCTCTCTCTCCATGTCAAGGAGTGTGTGGTGTGCTGTGTTTACCTCGCGCAAAAACTCCTTCTTCTGCCTGAACCCTGTTTTATCTCTCCACAGATCCTCAACAAACAAAGAAAGTTCGCAAGGTCCCTCCTGGCTTACCTTCATCTGTGAGTGAAGATTATTTCATCTGCCTGCTTCACAGCTCACAGAAATAGATCTCTCTGTGAGCGTACCCAAACACGTGCACAGAGGCACACACCCAGGCACACACACTCACAGGCACACTCGCACAAACAAAGGGAGCTGTTGACACCACTGTCACACAAACTTAGTCGGGATTTTTGTTTGTTTTTGTGCGCTCTTCAAAGACCCCCTCGACATAGACACCAGCGGTGCTTACTTGATGTGATGTGTGAGGGAGGCCACAGACCAGCCGTGTTGTTTTTATGTTCTTGTGTCTGTGTGTGTCGCAGCCCTACGTGTGTGTGTGTGTGTACATTGGGGGTGATTGATTTTGGGGGGCTGCCCTGTCACAGCGTGGCCTCCTCAAAGGCCCTCCTGAGGGACGGGGCGCGGGGTAGCAGAGCTGTCAGAGCGCATCCACAGCACTGCTCTTTTGATGTTTAATTAGTCATTATGTAGCCGAACAGGAGGACAGACAGAGATTAATAGCACCGAATCGGAGACATTTCCATGGGTAATAATCCCGGTGGAGCAGAAGACATTAGGATGCAGAGGAAGTGTGGAGCTCAGCTTGCCTCCGCCTGGGCCTGCCCTTGTTAATATGCAGGAATCACTAAAGTCAGATGTTCATTGTGAAAACTGGTGGATTTTCAAAGCTTCTGTTAAGCCTCGCTTTAACTCCTCAGCACTGGTACCAGAGAATGGCTTCTTGAAGAAACAGCAACTGGTTTGCAGAGATCCCCTCTTTCTACGCTTTTGTGCTAAAGGAAGGATTCGTCGTCCGAGAACAAAACGGGGGCGTCTCGGAGGTTGGATTTGCGTTTTCGGGAGCCGCAATAATCGGGAGCCCGCCGCCGCCGCACCTCTGGAATTGAACGTCGGAACAGGACGCGGCACATGAGAGACACAGAGATGTGTGTTTTTGTTTCTGGGAATCTGGGTTTGAATCCTACTTTTCAGGGGAGCAGAGGGGGGGAGGGGGGGGGGAGCTGTCTAGGGCAGCATGGAGAAGAGCCCTGTCTTCCTCTTCTTAAGCACGTGAAGTATGGTGGTGTTTTTGTGGGGGGGTATTTGGAGGGGCGAGAGGAGGGGGGCTCCAGAGAAGAAGGGAGGGAGGCAAAGAAAGATTGGTTGCCTTGCGGGGTACATCCCTTTGTTGTGTAAATGGATGCAGGGCTTTTATTTGTCAGTACTTAACACATGGGCGCAGGTGCACTTGCGTGACTCATAACGGCACAATCAAAGTAGCAGCACGGGCCCGGATGCAAAGAGTAGTGACAGACACCAGGAGGATGTGCTGCCTCCTCTCTGTCTCTCTGTCTCTCTCTCTGCTTGCTGTGTAGGAGACCAGGGCTGGATCTCAGAGGAACTGTTTAGGTGTGTGCGAATACGGGGAAATGCTTTTGTATGACGCTTGATAGTATTCAAATGCAGAGTGAGGTTATTTCTGTCTCCAGACAGGTTAAGGCTGGGCCAGGTTCTGGTGGTGGTGGTGGTGGTGGTGGTGGGGGGGTTGGCTGGAGGTCTGGTGGTGTCAGCGAGAAGGAGGTGGTGAGGTGGGGGGGTTTGGAGGGGGCTGCTAGTAGGAGGTGTCAGAAAGGCGGAGGAGGGGGTATGAGATGTAGGAGGGTGTATGGGGGCAGCTTATAGGTGTTTAGAGGTTATAGATAGCGGCTATTAGGCAGGTGATGGCAACTTGGTTGTGAGCGGGTGGGGTTGGGCTAGATGCTGGTGTATGTGGGGCTGGTTCTGAAGCACACGCCACGCCACATCCACACCCACACCACTGAACTGGCGGGCGGAGTGGTGGTGGGGAGGGTGTTCAGAGGTGTGGATGTGCACCTGGAGCGCTGGGTTGCCGGGGGCAGCTGTGCAACGAGCCTGCAGGTAGCTGGAAAGCAGGAATGCCACTGCAGATACCGCTGAAAGCTTTTGCTTGTGTAAGCACCAGGCCTTCACCAGAGGCCTTGAATAGCTGCTTGATAAACAAAATGAACACAATGCTTCCTATCATTATTTCCCCTGCTGGGAATTCTCTCTTATTTATTTATTTCGATTTCTTTTTTCTTTTTCACTCTCCTAACCTAAAAATAGTTAAGGAGTTTGAATCTGAGGAGGAGTACGTTTAAATGCGATCCTGCTGTGTGTATATACACATGAAAGTTTATGTTTGAATCTAAATATTTATGAAGGCACATCCCCTGTGCATTAAAGGTTTCCCCCTGCAGTATATACCCGGACGTAGGGCCTATCAGGAAGAGCCAGCCAGTGATTGCAAACATGCACATGTTTATAGACCTATTACTTTTTTTTTTTTTTTTTTCATAACCCACTTTACAGTCCAAGTCCTCCTGACGACTTTAGGAGTGTGTCTGCATGTGTGCTTGCGTGTGTTTGTGTGTGCACGTGTGCCCTCGTACGGTATGTTTATTCCGATGCCAAATCAACTTCATCAGTCAGCTTGATAAGCAGCTTTTTAGCTTGATTAGCGCTTTTCTTTCCTCCCCTTTGAAGTCTAGATGAACCTAAGCTGTGCACACTGTTGAAACCCACGTGAGGATTAGCTGTCTCTCACAAGCCCGACAAACACGACGCCATAACTCGCGACGGTAAAAGCCGCGGCGTGTCTCTCGGATACGATCGAGCCGTCGTCGTGGCGTGCAGCCGGTCCTGCGGCTCCTCGGGAGCGTTGTCGCTCAGCCTGTGGTTGAAGTGAAGGACTTGACGTGCGGTGGCTGGCCGGAGCGTCCGCCGTGCGGCGGCGTGGAGGGGCGCTGAGCAGGGACGCTGTCGGCCAGCTGTGTGGGCACCTGGGCTGGGCCCTGTCTGACAGCAGGGAGACACGCCACTGCGTGGCTCCTGGGGAAAAGCTGTATCTTGTAGATATTCGTGCGTAGCTTGCAGGGTATGGCTGGTGTGTTTGTGTGTGTGTGTTTGCTCATGCGTCTGTGTGTGTAAATAGCCTTTAGGCTATTTACACACACAGACGCACAGACGCATCCAATAGGGCTTTTTTTACGCGCCCTTGTCAGAGGCTCAACGGCTTGATGTGACACTTCCTCCCTGGCTGTGGTGACGGTATGGCTGGAGGAGAGAAGAAAGTGGCGGGCGGGGGGGGGGGGCAGGGGGGTGTAGAGAGGGGGGGGTGTCGTCTTCCTTCAGGGACATTTGCAAGCGAGAACCCTGGCTGTGAATGACAACAACAAAAAAAGAAATCGTCATTTGCTTTTGACAGATCACTCCGACACCCTTGTTTCTGGGAGCTTTTACACTTAGTGGGAAGACAGGCTCTGGAGGAGAGGAAGTTGGCCACAGGGTGTGAGACCAATACACAGGATTTTGCCTTGCGGTGCAGTTGGGTGAATGACACACAGAGGAGATCTTCTCCCTCTCCTCCTCTCCCTGTCTCCCTCTCCTCACTCCCCCTCTTCTCCTCTTATCCACTATCTTTCTTCCTCCTTCTCCCTTTCCCCTCCTTTCTGTCACTACTTGTGTGTGTGTGTGTGTGTGCGTGTGCGTGTGCGTGAGCTTCCTCCGCCATTGTCACCGTGTGGATGTTGCTTAGACAGCCACCTGCAGGCGGAGCAAGGAACTGCAGGCAGGAAACCCTCTCCTTTGTTTTGCCTTTGAACCACAGCAGGTCAGGACCTGGAGAAGGGTTCCTCTGGTGAATAGACGTGCCTGGGGATGAAACGCGTCAGCAAAGCCTTGTGCAAATACAGCGAAAGACACTCTGTTTGATGTGGTTCTTTCATCTAGGCTGTCTTGCATAGACGACTATGATGTGTGCTCCAGGATTGTCTGTTATTTCACAGTCCCAGATGACTTGCTTAACCTTCACATTCATCCGTGTTCCACAAGCTTGCGTGGGAGGCTTCTGTTCTGTGACAGTCTAGGTCTATCGCCTTCTGAGTTTAACATGAATGAATCAAATGCTTTGTTCTTGAAGGCACAGACCTTGTCGTTGTCATTTACAGTAGTTGGTGTGTCATCATGCTTTTTTGTGGTTGGTCAATAAACGTATGCTTCTGGAATTTTACGTTTCTTTGTCAAATGGCTTAGAGTGGGATTTTGTATTCGAAAACTCCAGAGGACATGGAGTCTCCCTGTCCTTGCTGGTTCCAGCCCAGCTACCACCCCTGCTCAGTCCTGAAGGGTCAACCACCAGGGGGCAGTGTGTGAGGCCCTGGTCTGGTCTCGTGTGTGGAGGTGGGCGGATGAGCTCATCAGATGGCTGACTAGATAGATAACTGGTGTGATCCTGACCAGAGTCGTACCCATCTCCAGGACACCCCGGGTGTGTTCATCTCTGCTCGTTGAGGTTGACCACTGACACCGAGAGACAGAGATGAAGGAGCAAGCACACCAGCCAGAGCTCCCTCCTGCTTTCATCTACCGGGGAGGAAAGGGAGTTCAAGAACAGAGAGCACAAATTAATGCACAGATTAAAGTCATTACTCACATTCCGGGCCTGTTGTCAATGACTTATGGCAGGCATGCGTGAGGGCGCTGTGTTAACCCAGGTCTGGAGAGGGCCTGGCAGTCACAGCAGGGGCCTCTGTCAACCATCAGCCCTAATTAGGTTAGGAGGCCCCGCACGCTATTCTGGGCCCCTGTCAGCCCGGTGACTGTGCTGAGAGCACAGCAACACGTGAAGATCACTCCAGGACACTGAAAGGATCCACTCCCAGTTGATTGGTTAAACGATGGGCGAATCCTGGCATGGCTGAAGGTAGAAGCAGGGTTGATCCCTTTGAGTGGAATGAGTGTTGTGTGAAAGGCTGAGACACTGGCACACACACTACTGACCAACCGTAGGCTGCTGTGGGGGTTCTGGGCGGGAGGAGAGACCGAGGCCTAGTTTCACCTCCAGCCAAACACACCTGCCTTCTCCAGCCCTTCGAATGCTTACTGGATTACAGGGCCCGCGTAAACAGATTAAAACACAAATCTTTTAGTTGGAACCTTCCTGTTGTTATTTGGTTATAATTTGTGCATATGCATACATTACTGAATGGGGGTTGCTGAGATGAATTC
The DNA here is from genome assembly GCF_963692335.1 of Osmerus eperlanus. Taxonomy (NCBI): domain Eukaryota; kingdom Metazoa; phylum Chordata; class Actinopteri; order Osmeriformes; family Osmeridae; genus Osmerus; species Osmerus eperlanus. The sequence goes on along the minus strand of NC_085027.1, from coordinate 16,615,256 downwards.
GGCTATACCCCAGAAATGTGCTTGGTTGTTTTCTTTTTGTAGGAGACATTGGAAGATACGTCTATACAGTTTTAGGACAACAAAGGGAATTCAAATTTGAACAAAGTTGGGTGGAGCGTGGCTGGTCAGTCGTTAAAATCATATTTGGATGAGAGAGTGGGTGTATTGGCCAGTAGTCAGAGATAGGGAGGGTTGAACAGGGAACTGTTGCTCGTTATCTTGTCTGTAGTTCGAAGATGCATTGCACAGTCTGAGCGACCTGCTGGGTGGGTAGGACGTTTGCGTATGGGTGTGACGTCATCCCAGTTAGCTAGGCCAGCTCATCCACGGCCGAGACAGGATTGCCATGCTATACATGCATAGAGCGTGGCAGTTACACCATAGGATGCGTGCTTGGGTGCGTGCGTGTGTGTGTTTACCCAGAGCACACACACACACACAGAAAGCCTGCTTTATAAATAACTTCTTCTTTTTTTCCTGCACACCTCCGTGCTCCGCGCATGCAAAGCGTTAGGGAAATAAGAGGAGCAGGAGGAAACTGGTGTGTTGCTAGACTTTCACCAACGTCTCAAACTGACGTCTGTGGCCTGTCTGGAACTGGAGCAGCCCGCGAATGAGGAAACACGCCTGCTTCGTCAACGCTTTTCTCTTGTAAATCATCTGCGCAATGTGGAGGGAATGTGTCATTAAGACAAGGTGGTGCTGTGCGTGGCTCTTCTGTGAACTCCTTCTGGGGGGGTTAAACTGAGATTAAGAGTCCCCTCTCTGCAACCCCCCCGCCCCCCCCAACCCCCTCCTTTGCCACTCCCTCTGTAAAAAGCCCAGCTTCTCACAGGAAACAATCCCCGGGGCTCATGACCTCATGGTTCAAATCCATGTGTGAGCTGAGATGGGAGGTGACCTCGGCGTGTGGATTTGCTCAATCTCCTTCAACACTCAAACAGGCCTTCTGGTAAGCAACTCTCGAGGCTGCTCTGAGAAGGGTTCAGTGAGCAGGTGGATCGTTGGTCGAGGTGTGAGGTTGGTCAGTGAGCTAAAGGCTTGGCCTACTTGGAGTCAGTTTCAGATAGACTGCGCTAACCTGGTCCATCTAGAGGCTGACTGGTGTGGGACAGAGTTTCCTGTAGAGCAGGGCTCAGAGTCAGGGCCCTACAGTGGATCACAAGGTCTTCTGCTTGCTTTTAGGAAGGGATGAGTTACAGGGCTTACTTCTCTACCTCAGGACAACATAGCAGATCACTGATGGCTGAGGAGCAATACTGAATTGTGAGTATTTCTTAGATGTTATCAAATAATGTATGTGTGTGGGTCTACTACAAAGAAACCAGTTAGAAAGATGATGAGGATATGGCTCTTTAAGACAATTTGCATACAGTATTCTGGCTTTGTGAACAACACATGGATGCTCTTCGACCAATTTGGTGTCCATCTCTCTTTCCTCATTTTCTTTGAGCTTTCATGTTCTTTTTTCTCAGCCCGGTCTTCTGTGCCTCGGCTCGTTTTTGGATCCTTCAAACACACTTCTATCATGGCAATTTTCCTTAAAGCATCAACTTGAAACGGTTCCAGATATAAAGTGGTACCAGCATGTAGACCCACTGCCTTGGAAGAGTTTAAAAGAATCCCAAAGAAGAAAGAGGAATAAATAATAATAGTACCAAAGGAAAAACATAATAAACTGTAGTTTTCTCTGGAAAAACGGGGCCTTTCATCTTTTTTTATAACAATAGTGCTCTGAATGAGTCCACAGACTTGTGTTTGGTCCAGGAAGCGGCCAGTGGCAGACATGAAAGACTCCATGGAGTCTGGGTGGAGTGGATTTGAAGTGTCTCTGTATGGTACCAGGGTCAGAAATCTCTCCTCTGCTCTGCTCTGCCCTGCTCGCCTCTGCTCTATTTCCTCCCTCCCTTCCATCGGTGAGTTCTCAGTTCTCCCTTTTGCTCTCATCTCCTCAGTGAGGTGGTTGTCTCCTGGTCTTTGTTACCCGGGGCTGCAAGAACTAGACCATCCCAGTCCTGTTGCCTGACTTCACAGCGCAGTCTCTTGCAGCTGTCGCAAACTGTCTGTTTACAGTCAGAACCACACTGAAGTATTTTTCCCCGACAACATACAGTCTCATGTCGGTGGTCACACTGAACATCAGCTGTAACGTAAACGTTGTATGGAAACACTGACAGGACATGTACACTTTGGCTCAGATGTGGTAGGACATCATCCTTCCCTTCCTTCCATCTCTCCTCCACGCCTACCTCTTTCATTTCCCCCCCTCTCTCTCTCTCTTTCTCTCTCTCTCTCTCTCTCTCTCTCTCTCTCTCTCTCTCTCTCTCTCTCTCTCTCTCTCTCTCTCTTTCATTTCACTATCCTATGTTTTATTCTTTTAAAAAGGACCAAATCAGACTTCCTATCAGTGTCATCTTGTTCTATACTCTTTCTGCACCGAGTGACCGCTGTCCCAGGTGAATGCTAATTGCACATTTGTTGATTGTGGGAACAGGTTAATGCTCCAGCCAGATGGCAGTTTAAAAGAGAAACCCTATCCGTCAGTTTAACCTCACCAATCTAACACTAATTAAATCATAAAAAAACAGAAGCTGAACCCATCCAGGATTAGAACCTGTGGTGGAGACCATTCTTCCAACACTTTATTTACATACACGTCATTTGTTTGCTTTTGAAGGAATTCAAATGAACGATATCCTGCCTAAAAGCAAATGGTTTAGTTCCAGTTCGTTGGTGTTCCCCTGCAGAAAATCTCTAATTTTCTGTGCTCAGAGACATTTCTCTCTCTCTCTCTCTCTCTCTCTTTCTCTCTCTCTCTCTCTCTCTCTCTCTCTCTCTCTCTCTCTCTCTCTCTCTCTCTCTCTCTCTCTCTCTCTCTCTCTCTGTCTCTCTCTCTCTGTCTGTCTCTCTCTCTAAATCCACTCTCACATTTGTTTTCTGTTCCACTGCCCTCCCTTTATCTTCGTACTCCCTCCTCCTTCCCTCCCCCTCGCTCTATTCCTCTTTGCCTCAGCACTTATGAGGCTTAAAGGGAAGAACCATATCTGCCCCTCCCCTACTCACAGACACCCCCTAACACAGGGAAGAATGGTTCAGTCCTGCTTTGCATAAGTTCCCTCTGAGTAGATCCATGTGTGGAGGGCCAGGACTGGAAGAATTAGTCCCCTTTGAGCGGGTTGGATGTGTGTCTAGGGAGCAGGCTTGAAACAATACACTTGCTTGAGCCATCACTGCATTTGCAGAAGCTATCATGTATTGCGCGTACCCTGTCCCTGGAATGGGAAACAACTCCTTAATGTATTACTACAACGGGAAATCGGTGAGTACTCAGTTCTTCTCTCTGTTGCAGTCTGAGTGTGTGTGCGTGTGTGCTTGTCTGTGGGTGCGCTGTGTGTTTGGGAGTGTGAGTGTGTGTGTCTGCACGCAGGCTAGAGAGAGAGCGACAGAAAGTGGGATTGTGATCAGCCTGGGTAGAGAGTTATAGAGCGTCTTGCATGGTCCTACTTTCTGTGTGTGTGTGTGTCTTGTAGTTCTCCAAATCCTTATATTCTGTAACTGTAATTACTGCTGTGTGTCAGAACAATTTATTTATTTTCATGCTCACCTCAAATGTAGGACTGTAATGTCAGGATTTCTACTTTCAGCAGGTATATTTGATCAAAGTCAGTCCCATATTTAGCACTCCCCCTGTCAAATTGAAAAATTGTAAATTGTTTCAAGTTGTAAAAATGCAACAGTTCTGGCTCAGGTCTCCCTTTCATTTAAATGTATATATGATATAAGGTTAAATTAAGTTTTTCTTAAACAGGTTTAATCAGTATGATAGACAGAACAAACTTGTTTTTGAAGCACTGCATTTATTTGTACTGGCTGGTTGGTTCAACACTGAGACAAGCTTGAAATAATAACAAGTGGGAGTCTGGGAATGATTAAGGGAGAGTGACTGCCTGTTGAGGTTTGACTTTCCTGTTTGCAGATTGAGGTCCAAGCACCAGCGTTGCTGTTATTCCATCTGTTTTTAATCACATCTACATTCTTGACTCTACTCTAATGTGATTCCTGGACTTCTCAGAAAGACACTCTTTGGTTTTTAGGTTGTCTTTAAAACTTTGTGTTTGAGGTTGTATTCTAAATTTACCGTATGTGTAAGCGTACGTGTGTACGTGTGTGCGTGCGTGTGTATGTGTGCATGCGTGTGCATGTGTGTGCATGCGTGTGTACGTGTGCATGCGTGTTGCGGCTGAACTGCTTTGGAGTGAGATAGCGTTTCCTCCGACGTTAAAAGTGTTCGTGTGGCAGGTGTAGGAGAGTGGAGGTGTTGACACTCTCAGGGCCTGCTGCTGTTCTACAAAACCACACTAGACGTGAGGAGACCTACCCTCTGCTTCCTGTTGGTGTGGAGGCAGCTTCTCTCTAGAGACCACTGAAACAGCCCCTCTCCTACACCAACACACTCCACATCACTGTTAAGGCCTCATTCACTTCTGCTCACTGGTGCATTTCTACATTTCTTACCATTCCTTTATTTAACTAACTAATTATGTTTAGACCAATACGTCATAGCTATTCTTTATAAGGTAGTTATTACAGTAACTACAGTTGTTTTCTACATTGATTGATGGTTATCATTATCACTGTACAGGTCTTAACTTTTATAAGGTCAGCTAACTTATACTTATTTATATCCCATTAGGACACAATCCCCTTTGTTCCTTAAGCACAGAACAGACCACTTTGATCTTTTTTATATTCGTACCAGAAAATTGGGAGCATGTGGGCACTGCAGGTCAGAGTTGAGCTTTATGATGCGCAGCAGTCGATAAATAACCAATATCAAAGTTCTTCAGGCCAGCTTTTTTGGGGTGAAAATACCCCAAAATTATAGTTAACTCTCAAAACGTCACCAGAACTCACATTAACATGTTTGTATGTAGCGCGATTACTAGTTTATTGGCAAGGGCCCTTAAGTCTTTGATTTCAGTTTTTATGGTGTGTGAAGTTTTTTCCTTTGTTTCCTCCAATTCCATAAAAAAAGAAGTTGCCCAAGGTTCAGAGAATTCTAACATTTGAGAGGATTTGAAGGGTGGAGTATATTTATCTAAGGTGTTGCCTTTCCTGACTAATATCCCTCAAGTGCAATGAGGATTTCAGCAAGGAAGCATCCGGAAAATGTGTTCCATCTCACCCGAGGAAATATGAAATGAGTGTTTACAGCCCAAGAAAATGACTGCATTTGGCCAGAGATTCTTGAAAGCACACTGACAGCTCTCCTTAAACAGGCTGCAGCATATCACCTCCATAATCAGACAGTACAGCTCACTCTTTCAAAGTTGTTTTCCCCCAGAGTCCTAAATCTGGGGGCCTTTTGCATGAAAAGCTTCAGGCTTAAAGCGTCTTGTTGAAAGCATTGACTGCTAGCAGACTGGAGATGTTGGACGTGTCCCATCAGGACGGCAGAACATTGCTAGAACGGGGGACCATTGTGTCGGAGCTGTATGCTTTTAGCCTTTAGTAGTGTGTTAGATGTGGACTTGAAAAGAAATGCCCCCAGGCATGGTTTTGACTCCTAATAGTGACATGCAGAGACAGGATACTGCTGTTGTCATTTGCAGTCCAACGCTTTGAGCCTTTCTCTCTTTGTGACTTTATCAGTTGTTTCCGTCTTGCTTTTTTCTTTCTAAAGTATTTTTTTTAATTAAAGGAGTAATTTTTTTCCACTCCATTTGGTATATCCCTATGTTGACAGTTTAATGTTTTTTTCCATGTGCTGTTTTGCTTGGTGGTGATCAAGGGCAGGTGTGCCAGGCAGGGAGGTGAGTGAGTGGGCCTACTTAGATGTAGGCTTGGATAGAAGGAAGGAGATCACTGCCCTCATCTAGACAACCACCCCACTAGAATTTTTTTTAGTAAATGTACAGGGACACTAGCCCACTTGAGGATCGACCACAAGTGTCAAATGAGGCCTGAGGTGAATTTAAGTTCATCTTTTTCCTGAATTAATTCTAACTTCATGGTGAGAAGACACATCGAAGTAGTGTTTCTCTTTGATAAGAAAGTCCAAAACAAAGCAGGGCTAGCTCACACAACAGGCCCAGTGAGCTAGTGGGGCTGGTCTGGAACCCTCTGGAACCCTCTGTTTGTGTGAGTGACGGCTCCTTAATTACCGTCCTGGTAAAAGGAAACCCAGGCGGGCCCTCTCCTCCAGAGGCCTTGCAGAACGACGCTCCCTGCATTAGGGATGGTTTATTAATGCCTCGACTGGTTAGCCCAGGGTAAAGGAGACAATTAGCATTGTCCTCCGCCATATGCTGCCCATGGAGGGCTCAGACGTAGACAAAGCCTGCGCTCCTGGGTAGGCTAACCTGGGATCACCACGGGAGCCCCACACCCTGGTTCACATGTGTGAGCCGGCGCACCCAGGAGAGAGCCCCTCCCTTCCCAGGGTGCTAGTGTTAACACACAGCCAATGACACACAGACGAAGCGCTCGCTCAGCAAGACCCCGTGGCCTTGCGTTGGCTAAGCTGACTTGGTGCTTAAAGTGTTGATGTTGGCCCACGTGTTTCCTTGTGCGGGTGCACAGGCACGTGTGTGTGCGCATGTGCCTGTCTGTCCTAGTCGGTGCGCCGTCAGTGAGTAAATGGAAAATCAACTTTTAAAATGACACTGACCATTTAATGTCTACTTTACTTCTTGCAATATCTAATGGCATCATACACCTTTAAAGTTTTGATTCAAACCCCAGAGTTAGCTGTCAGGTCATTAAAAGTTAATTTACATGGCAGGTGTTTAGAGGACAGGGTGGGTGGAGTGCGTGTAAGGGTTGACAGGTCTGCTGGTGATTTGTGCTGCTAGGCAATGGGTAGTGTTAGGGACCTGCCCTTGCTGTGACTTGGTGAGTCCTCTGCTCTCCTTCTACCTCCTTCCTTCCCTCCACCCATCTGGAGGGGATGAAGTAAGGGACCACATCACTGGTGTTTGGCCTCCAGTCTCTTTGATCTCTGTGCCCAGCCTGGCACAGACACAGCTGCACAGCAGTATGCAGTTCCTCAGCACCCCCTCGTTCACAGGTACCAAAATAAATAATAATAAATAATAAACCCCGCCTGCCCCCCTCATTTCTTCCCTGCCCTCTCATTTGATATGTGCCTTTGGCGAGGAGTAATTTGCGTCGTGTTTATTGTAAGCGCGTGAGCCAATGTCATTATACTTCCATTAAGAGCTGAGACGATCTGAAATGCAAACACCCCCTGTAATCCACTCCTCCCTCCCGGAACCTTCCAAATGAGCCCAGCTGCTGTGCGACGGAGACCTTCAAATGGCATGGTGGATTCTGAGCTCGAGCGCAGCACTCATTACGAAGATGCGATCCGGGCCTTGCGTTTCAAACGGCCGCCCCTGTGAGGAACTGAGGCGCGGCAGAGTTAGTTTGTTTGTCTAATGTCAGAGACATTCGCAGTGTAGGAGGGTGGGGGTTTAGGGCAGCCCCGAAGCTGCAGGTCCTCTGCATTAGTCTACTCATTCATCCGCCTTCTCATTATGCTGGAGCTATCGTGGAGAGAGAGGGGATCTCACCCCTAGTCTGAGAGGATAATGAGTTGGACAGGCCCCAGAACACAGCCGTGCTGCCTCAACCTCACGCTGCTCTTTTCCCGCTAATAATGTCTGTTTTTTCTCTCGGCAGGTGTACGCACCATCTCCCAACTCTGAAGATTTCAACAGAGACTCCCCCTCATACTCTTCTACTAAACCGCCCAGCAGTATGTTCGCCAGCACTTACTTTGGTGAGTGACTCCGATTTTTAACCATATTTTTTCCATCTCGGAATTCATCCAACTGGGTTGAGTGCTGATGTTGATCCTGGGTCTGTAGTGATTGTTTAGCATGAACGTCTTGTCTTTGCTGATCTCCGGTATACTGTACTTCCTTAGTGACGATGCACCATGATCATAAAAACACCATACTCTGTTACTGTCTCCAGTGTATCAGATTGTATCGGTTGAACTATTTGAACTATTCAACTAAATCGATGACACTTACATTGTTCCTACCTTTGTAGATCTGTATTTGTGTATGTGTGTGTGTGGACTGAGAGTCCTGGCTCTTTGAAGGGATGGTGTCTCTGTTATCCTGGGAGCCCAGTGTTATGTCAGCTGTGTCCAGAGCCTGGCTTGTGTTTCGGTTCCAGAACCGGACCCACAGACAAACCCCTATGGTGTGACCTCCAGACTCTACAGAGAAGGTCTGAACTCTGTGGAGAGGTCTCTCCCAGCTCTCATCATCAAGCTGCATGTGTGTGTGTTGGTTTCTTCACGGGGGCTCAGGCCTATTGAATTCAATCTCCTCCCGACTTTGGCCACAACCAATCAAACTGAAACGAAAGCGATCCCTGTTCCCCAGTGCGGTCTGATCCGTTCCCGTCAAGCGGACGATCCTCACGTTGGCCCAAAGGAGGATCGTAAACGATCAGAATGTGCTTGAAATAGACTTGAATTGCTCTCCGTTTTTTTGATGTGTGTGTGTGTCATTAGATGGGACCCATAGTTCCTCGGACCAGTGGAATTCATCCAATGGGATCAGCCAGCCCGGCTACAGTGGAATGCTGGGAGGGTCGTCATCTCACATGCCACAGTCTGGAAACTACGGCAACCTGCACTCACACGAGCGTCTGGTAAGCATGCCCAGCTGGTGTCCACACAATAAACATGACATTGAATTCAAATTGATTCTATAGAACTGCACACGTAAAGTCTGAATGTGTGATTGTGTATTCTCTCAGCTGCCAGACGTTGTGGTAGTCTAGCCCCAAATCCTCCCCAAGACTCACACACACAAGCACACACACACACAACACTCGCGCCTTTAGTAAGTGTGTGTGTGTGTTTCTCTGTCTTGCTATCTCTCTATCTGATGTTGTCTGTCTGGTCATTATCTGTGTATACACTGCTGACCCTGTATCAGTGCTTGATCTGCTCTGTCTGCTGACTGTGGTTGTCAGGGAGTCACTGGGTGGCTGCAGCTGCTATCTGACCAAAGCCTTCCCCCTCTCAATCACTCTGTCTGTCTGTCTGTCTCTCACTCTCTCTTTCTGTCTGTCTCTCACGCTCTTTTTGCCTCTCTCTCTCACACTCTTTCTCCTCTTTCTCGTTCTGTCTTTCTCTCTGTCCTCTCACTCTCTCTCACGTTCTCTTACTCTCTGTCTCTCTCACTCACTTCAATTGATCATGCTTTATTGGCATGAATCTTCAGGTAAAATAATGTTGCAAAGCAGTCTATAGTGAAAGGACAACACATGCAGACTCTCTCCTCTCTCCTCTCTCACTCTCACTCTCTCTCTCTCTCTCTCTCTCTCTCTCTCTCTCTCTCTCTCTCTCTCTTTCTCTCACTCTCTCACTCTCTCACTCTCTCACTCTGTCTCTATCATGTCCGTGCTTCTCTGTCTCTTTCTTGCCCCTCCCACACCACAGCATCACTCTCATCACCGGCCAGGAAGTAAAATGGAATCATGGGTAGAAGTGAACTCTCCAAACTAAGAAGCCAACTGGTGTCCTGTGTGTTTCTGTCTTTCAGAACTACCCTCCACACTCGGTCTCTCCAACAGACATCAACGCCAGTCTTCCTCCAATGTCCAGCTTCCATCGCAGCAATGCCAGCACCTCACCCTTCGTCAACGCCACACACACCACCCCGCCCGTCAACGCCCCCGAGGGAGTCATGGGTACGTTGTCTGTTTGTGTGTGGAGTTTCAAGTCCTGAGGCCTGCTTAAAATGTATCTATGTAAAAAAAACGGTGTGATCTGTGATGAACATCTAGCCTCTCATGTCACTGGGTCAGGCAGCCGTCTGGCTGTTGTGTGTGCTGTGTGACCTCTCTTGGCTGTGTCTAAGCTCGGTATTATAAAGGCCTGCTTCTCTGTTGTCGTAGCTGCCACAAATCGGGGGAACGGCAGCGGAGGTTCACAAACTGGAGACGCGCTGGGCAAAGCCCTTGCCTCGGTGAGTTGTCCACCCCCCCCCCCCCTCCACATCCAGCCTGGTGCTCAAGAGAGTTATCTGAGGGGTTAAAAACCCATTTGTTGTTCATGTAAATAGTGGCAAATCCCCAGTCCACCTAAAATTGCACACTCGCGTTGTTGTAATCTGTTTGGTTTGAAGTATTTTGGTTACATTGACGTTGAGGAATTCCTACTGGGCATTCTCCTGTCCATTTTGATCCATTCTCAGGGTGTGAATGCCTCTGGTCATGTCTACCCACCCAGACTTACCTTCAAACCAAAGTGTCAGTGTCTGTGGTAAATGGAGACAGTGCATTAGAATAATGGCTGCTTCTATCTCTAAAGACTGAGACCTTGCAGGTTCCATCGGGTATTAAGTGCTATACTGAACACTGATTAAATAAGCCCAGAGGATATGTTTGCAGTAGTTTTTGGGCCTAAGCCTGGATAATTGTGGTCTTAATCTCAGTGTACAAGAAAGGGAATTGTACGTTTCAAAAAAACATTCCCAAAGCCTATGGATTATGCACCAGTTTGAATAATCAACCCTTGGTATTTGTGTTGTCCTCTAATGCATCATGCTGAGGGTTGGACTCCCAGTAGCTCTGACTCTAGACTCCGTTCTCCATCTTCTGGGGTAAATCCGTGGGGGGCAAGCAGCAGCTCTACCTTTTGGACTTGTGGACTTTTTTTTACATTTAGTCATTTAGCAGACGCTCTTATCCAGAGCGACTTTGTCTGTCTGTCCGTAATGGAGTCAGAGTAGTATATTTCAGCCTTTAGTTCAGCTCCTGACCCTCCTCTATCTCTACTGTTTAGATCCCCATAACCATATCTTTAGCCCAGCATAAGACCTTACATTACATTACGTCATTTAGCAGACACTCTTATCTGGAGCGACTTACATTACAGTTTTTCTCAATTGGTTACACACATTTTCTGAATGCATACCTCATACTCTCAGAACTCTACACACAAATCAAAAAAACACACACACAATGGGCAAAACCCCTCACTTCTCCTGCAAAATTAAACTTAACATTCAAAACAATGTTATTTAATCTCAAAATTGTATTTTGTTTTCAAATGACAAACACAAACCATCATATGAATAGACATTTATAAGAACCATTTGAACACTGATGTGCTCAATGTAAAACACTATGATGAATGGAAAACACTTCTTCTTCATTAATCATAGTGAGTTAGGCCTTTTTTTGTTCAGTGTTACATTTACTACAGACAGTACATACATAAGTGTGTTGTAAAATATTTGAGAATATTGTTTTTATACTCAGAACACAGAAATACACGGTAACAAATATATTTTACATATATGTACACAGTGTACATCCCAACCAACACAAAGTTGCACATACAGCGGTTTACATACAAAACAACAGAATAATTTACTGTATAGTGTATACAGTTACATTATTATTATTTTTCTTTGTATTTGCCGTAATGTTATGGCGTTATTTTCTAGGACCATGTTCATGATTTCAGTTTCCTGTTCAGGAGACAGAAGACGTTCCCGGCCACCTTTCAGTTCTGCCAAACATATAGTAAAATACTGTAAATACTGTGTAGGAATACAAAGTAGGAATACATTTTCCAAATACTTGAAACATACTTTATTTTTACAGTCCTACAGAACAGTCCACAGGCAATACTTTACTACTGTACTCATTGAGTACTGTATTGATATGCAGTAGGCCTACTGCAATTTTGTAGTGAGAGTAGATTTCTTACCTATTCTCATTTCGGAAAATCCCGATGATGGATGCTACAGTGTACCTGCTCAAATTTGGCTGTACTCTTTGCCCAGCCTCCCTCATTGTTAGACCATGGTTGACTACATGGTCAACCAAAGCGGCTCGGATCTCATCAGAGATTATGGTCCTTGGCCTTCCTCATCCTCGTCCTCCCTGTCCTCCTCCTCTTACTCTCACTCCTCTGCCTCTGTTTCCAATGTTGGCATCCATTGCTCAAAAACAGAAAAGGTCACCTGTTGCCCTTTTATTCTAAAGCTCTGATTGCTAATTGTAAAACTGTGTGACAGGTGTTTGTCCATGCGATGAGTCAGTGTGCGTATTTGAATGGCAGTGTGTTCTTTGTGAAAACAAAATATTTTCTTCATGAAAATTGTGCCAAATGCAGAGAATTGTGTGTAGTGTTTTGAAAAAAGTGTGTGTTAGAACTGCAATTTGAGTGTAAAGCAGGAATTGTGCTTGTAGTTTAGCACAATTGGTTCATGGGGTTGGTGCATGAGTTACATGTTTTGGTCATTGTGTCTCAAGTACCAGTATTTGTGTGTAAACAATTGAGAAAAACTGTAAGTACAGGGACATTCCCCCGAGGCAAGTAGGGTGAAATGCCTTGCCCAAGGACACAACGTCATTTTGCACGGCCAGGAATCGAACCGAACAGATTACCAGCCCGATTCCCTAACCGCTCAGCCACTCAGCCACCAGCCCTTGACTATCTTCAGATATCATGAAAACCAAGTACTTCATAACTTCTTCCCTGGGAAAAAGTGATAAAAAAGTGATAAAAAATACATCTGACTAGCCTCATGGCTTTACATTTGGGAAGTGGATGGCTTACCTATACTCACCCCGAAAGAGTGTGTGTGGTGGTGGAGTGTGGGGGGGGGGAGAGGGGGGGGTGATAATCACAAATTAAGTCTTTTTGTATTCTCAGACTCAATCCCATTAGCATGACAAAGATGTAGTGAAATGGACACGGTTGGGCCGGGCTGAGACGACGGGCGGGGCTGTGGGCGGTGTTGGGGGAGGGGGGGGGCTGTGGGCGGTGTTGGGGGGGATTGGGGGGTTCTAACTGCTGTGGCTCAACTCTGCAGGCCCTCCCTTTGTGAGCCTTTTGTTCTCCGCCCTTTTAAACCGGCACTGCTTATTGGCCCCCCGCCGCCTGGGGGGAGCATGACCAATGAGGGGGTGGAGCTTCATTTGTTGTTGGTAAAATTAGTGGTGTCGCCGTTTGAATACAGCAGAAGAGGCCACGGAGGAGATGAATAGGCCGCCATACACCACAGGGTCAGGAGTTATGAAATCCCTCGAGGTTAAAATGCACACGTTTACAGGGGCCTGGTTTTTACTCTTAACATACTCAGAGAGACACAATAACCTCGGCCCTCACTGGATGCTCTGTGTTGATTGCAATACAAAGCAAGATCAGTGTTAAAATATGGTTATCAATAGTGAGTGCGTAATAAAGTATAAAGTATTTTCAGAAGCCAAATGCTGGAGTGCAATTTGAACCTTACTTCGAACAGAAATCCCACTGGATTTACTGTTTGTCTCTGCTAATTAGATGGAATCAAGCCCTAATTCCCGGATTTCTGCATTCCCATTATAGCACCAAATATCCTCTGATGAAAGGGGGGAAAATGGGAGATGTGTTGTGTGCTTTAATCCAGCATTTGTCTAATCAAATGAAATCCCAGAGGAAGTTGAAAAGATGTAATCTCTGTGCTTCCGAGTCACTTCATCCCCCTTATGATCCAGTGATTGACATGACATCCTGAAAACTCAGTAACCTGCTCTCAAACTCCCAAATGTAGGATAGTTAGTACATTAGAGACTTCCTCTGCCAGGCGGTTCAGGCTATGGTGAGGTCAGTTAAAGAGAGGTGCAGCAGGGGGGTGCACCCCCTCCCCCACCTCTACCACACACACACACACACACATGCACACACATGCACACACACAACCCCATTTAACTGAAGGATTAATGATGGCTTCACTCTCTCTCCCTTTCTCTCTTTCTATTCCTCCCTCTTGCTGTCTCATTCTATCTCTCTCTCTCTCTGACTGGCATTCTCTCCCTTTTTCCCTACCCCTTCTTATCTCCAGCTACACTGCGGATTTATGCTGGAGTTGTATTGAAACACGATAGAGGGATATTCATGGTATTTGAGAGAGATTTTAGTCCCCCTTAGCCTAAACGTTCACTTTCTTTGTTCCAGTGGTTTCATTAGATCTCAAGTGAATATGTAGTTCTCTGTCCCCCTAGTAGGTGACGGTAGCAGTGATGGTGTAAGTGGTCTTCCTGCTTGCCCTCTAGTTCCAGTAAGAGCTGTGATGAGCAGGCTATGACAGTAGCTAGCGACCACAGTGGGGGGAGGGGGACTGGTTCTATGAAGGTGTCAGAGTGAATCTTGTGTTTAACACAGCTTTCTCACTTTTGCTGAGGACCCTGCTCACAGTTAAAGGCCCATATGTTTGCACTGAGCACGTTTATGGGCTCCCTGGTAGTTAAATCCCCAGAATTGATGAGACAATTTTGGCCTGGCGCTGGCTGAGGGATGGTAACACAGGCAATAAAAAAGAAAGTATGGAGGAACGACAGGTTGGGATTTCAAAGGGTCGCATGTGCTGCCATACTGACGGATCTCTCTCTCTCTCTCTCTTTGTCTCCCTCTATCCCTTCCTCCAATGTTCCAATCTCTCTCTTTACAGATTTACTCTCCCGACCACACCAGCAGTAGTTTTCCATCCAACCCCTCGACCCCCGCTGACTCTCCCTCGCCCCTGACGGTCACGGCTGGTGCTGCATCGTCTGCAGGTACAGTGGTGACCCACAGCGCCCCCTCTGGAAGGGCAGGTAGAGCATCAGTTTGCAGATTCCCAAGAGATGCATCGAGAGAGAGAGAGAGAGAGAGAGAGAGAGAGAGAGAGAGAGAGAGAGAGAGAGAGAGAGAAAGAAAGAGAGAGAGAGAAAGGGTGAGGAAATTAAGGGCCGATATAGAGAGAAAGCGAGACTGCCAGAAAAGGGACGTCCCGGTGTGTTGTTTTAGTGGGCAGTTGTTCCTCATGTGATGATGTACTGGCGACAGCTGTCCCCGCGTACCCCCCCCCCCCCCCACGTTCTCCCCCCCCGTCATCGACCTCAGCTGTTGCCCTGGCCCGTGGACAGCTGTCCCCCCCCACAGACCAGGCTGCAAAGGGGCCTCATCTATCTGACAGAGGGGGGCAGGGGGGCGGCCGTGACTCAGCTGACGAGGTGGCCCATATCGGCCTCACACAGGGGGGATCCCCTCTCTCTCTCCAGACAGGCACCCGGACCTTCATAACACGGACCTGTCACATGATGCATGCCTCTTTCTGGAGGCTGACACCACAGTCATTTGGGTGTGGTTTGTTCGTTATAGCTGATAAAGAAACACAAACGATAAGAAATGACAATACGTGTGTGTGTGTGGACTGTTTCTGTTCTGTCAAGAGGATTTGTCTGGATCGCTGTCGTCCCCCCCACCCCCAGATAAAAAACACAAAGTTACTGCAGTTTGAGAGGGAAAGTTGGATGACTGAAAATATGTTTATTCATTTTTATAACTGAGAGGTTCTAAATGAAGGCCGGTGCATCATTTGGCTTGAGGTCGAGACGGAGCTAGAATGCACCCATCTGTTCATTAGGATTAGACACAGATACTGCCTATTTATCCAGGCTGGTGTGTTCAATTAGCCTGGCCCTACAACAGAGTCAAGAGCCTCAGACTCATTTATCATACGAGCCAGCCTCAGCCCCAGCCTCAGCCGTAGTCTCAGCCCAAGACCCAGCCTCAATCTTAGTCTCAGCCCCAGCCTCAGCTCGGAGAGCCTCATGAGAGGCTCTTGCCTGATTCACACCAGAGAGAAAGCTGAGGCACAACATTGAGGCCCCTTCATTTCCTGTGCCAAAGTAGCTTTTAATAGCCTGTTAATTAAAGTCTGCTTTTCCAGGCGATGTGTAGAGTAAGGCTCACTGATACACGTCGACTAGGGTGCTGGGTGGGTGTGCTTCACTGTTTTGGAGGATGGATCAGTGGAAAGTCCTACCCTAAACAGTACCCCAAGGTCCAAGCAAGATGTTATCCTAATGTTTGTCAGAAACAAACCGATGGTATTTATCTCCCCGCCCCTCCTCCTCCCTCCCTCTATCTCTCACTCTCTCTACAACATTATATTTTGGGAGAAGCAGTTGAAAATGAGGTCAGCTCTAACAGCTTTTGACAAAAAGCTTAAATAACAGAGAGGCAACCTAAACACAGTCCCCATGTGGAAATTGTGCTACAGTGTGTACTCTCCTCTGCTCCAGTATGTGGGCTGGGCTGAGCTTGGCTGGGCTTCAGTGTAATGGAGACCAGACGGTGCTCCGTCAGCCCAGAGCTTGGCTCACTAACACTGCCTAATATAAATAACCTGGGACATTTCCTTATTGTCAGAGTCCATTAAGGACAGTCAAACTATTTTCATTTATAAACCACAAGCTTGGCATAATGCATTACCTCATGTTGCACTGTGTTTGCTCGGTGGTAGTGGACTGTGTGGATCTGGATAAAGGAACTGGACCAGAATGTTCTATCTGAGGAGCAGATGTGAATTCCTTTTATTTCACACTAATTTTGGGCCCAATCAGACAGACACTTTTTACTGAGCACGTTTTATGTACTGATTGTAATTACTTCCACATACAGTTCATAATACCCTTGATTTATATCCAAGTTAAGTTTTTTCTACAAAAAGAAACCCATTAATTTGATCTTTTGAGAATTTGTTTGGATTCTAGCTGCCTTGTCTTTGTCATATTCAGAATTTAGAACGGAAAGTTTTGGTCAGGCCTCAGTGTCATCCTTGGACTGGATCTTCTGGCATTCAAGAAGGTTGCTAGTCTCATGTATAGTATTACCCTGCCCCGGCATGTGATTGGTTGCTAAGAATGTCAACTTCATTTTCTTCCAATCATACCAGGTTTAGGTTGTCAGCGGATCAGTGCACCAGTGGACACTTCTCTGCTGTATTCTGGAAAGTTCTAGACTTCTGGAAAGACGACCATTGTCCATGGAGGAGCCCTGTCAGGGGAAGACATCCCCGGCAGGCCCTTATCAGTGCTCACATTGTTCCCCAGGCATTTTTAGCCATTAGCTCATTAATGAGCGGATGTAGCGCCAGTCCCAGTGTGCTGTTGGAGCCGTCCACCCACTGTCTCATGTTACAGGATGCAGCCCGGTCAGCAGGAAATGATGTAGGCGAACCCCCAAAGATGACAATACCTCTCAGCGGGCAACAGCAGAGAGCAGACAGGATGTGATTGCGTGTTATGACTGCCTGGTGGCTTGTATGTTTCAGCAGAATGGAGCAGGATGCAGTTTTCCGTCGCCGGCCATGTTGTGTTGACAGGGTCATGTCAGGTGATTAACCATGACTCTCCTTTCCTGTCTGCCTCCTCCCAGGTACCAACCAGTGGTCCAGAGCTGGGAGCCAGAACCCCTCGTCTCCAAACTACGAAAACTCTCTGCACTCACTGGTAAGGTCCCCTCTGTCTCCTCCCTGCCCCTGTCTGGTCCCACCCACAACATGCTGAGCACCTTTTAATGGACACTCTCTCAGTAGATGGGTTTCTCTGGAGGGCAGGGGTAGCATTACACGGAGATTCCTGGCTGACAAATGTGGAGGAGTCTGTGAGAGTGGGGGGGTGGCAACGCTGAACAATACCCGTCCCTTGGGGCGTGTCCACTGCCATCTGTCCCAGTCTCTACGGTCCAGGGTGGGGATAGGAGGAGTGGGGTTCAAGTTATGGGGGCTAGGGGCTTGGCAGCTGTTGCCCTGAACCACTGTTTAAGGATTCCTGTGCTGTCTTTGGACCACAGCACAGCCAGGGAACAGCCTTCACCTCTACACCCCTCCCACCCCAACACTCACGTCACACAATCAGACCGCTTGGGGTGGGGGTCAATATTTACAGTACCTAATGGTTCTGTGTGCTTCTTGCCATGGATCTTCAGTTTGAGTGACTGAGTGTGTTGGTGTGAAGGGGGTTGTGAGGGAGGGCTGGGACACGAGAGTAGTGGACTGGCTCATAGGATAGGTCAGAGGTCATTGCCAAACCAATATGGAACAAATGTTTCTATCTGACTCTTTCTTTATCTTTCCTTTCTACCTGTCTTACCCTGTCCACCTCATTGGTATCTCTAAGTCTGTCGCTGATGATGATCTATTCTCATATGCTTTCCTGTTCCTGTCTGACTTTGCCAGAAAAACAGAGTTCACCAGCAGCTTCATGAGCATCTCCAGGATGCTATGTCTTTCTTAAAGGATGTCTGCGAGGTACTCCTGCCCTTTAGACCCAGGCTTCTCTTTACTCATCCTGTATTCAACACCTTCTGTTTTTACCAGTTTTTTTTCCTCACAAGCCAGACCTCAGTTTACGTGTATTTCCAGTTGATTTTTTTTTTCTTTTTTTTGGCCACTTTTATTTGGGTTTGGCGTGTGTTTTTTTCATTTTTTTTCATTATTATTATTTTTTGTTCATTTTTGGGGTTTTTGTTTGTTCATTTCTATTTTGCCATTTCAGCTTGTACTAATCAGCTTAGGAGAGTCATAAGACGCTTAATACCAAATTAATAGTCATGGTACTCAAAATGACTGGGGCTCAGTTTTCTGGGGGTTAGACTTAAACGAAAGCACTTGTCTGCTCTGAATACATCCCTCATTCTCCACCTCAGGTTGAAATGGCTCAACTCCATGCCTTTTATGAACGTCTATGATTGTTTCTTTACTGCCTCTGTTATCCATGTGGTGTCTTTTTTTCCTTCGCCCAAGACCACACCATCAAATCTGTGTCCTCAATTTTTGCTCGTAATGTGCTTATATTAAGCTGCTCTGTCCTTCTTTCTCCCCTCCTCCCCCGCGCCCCTCTCTTCATCCCTCTTGGTGCTCCCAGTCTCGGATGGAGGATCGCCTGGACAGACTGGACGATGCCATCCTCGTCCTGAGGAACCATGCCGTGGGCTCCACCGCCAGTCTGCCCAGCGACATACACAGCCTGCTGGGACAAGCACACAATGGACCAATAGCAGCCATCGGAGCCAGCTTCCCTGCTTCTGGGTTGGGTGGCAGTCGGACGGCAGCGATGGTAGGAGTTATCTAACGTGAACGAAGGGAAACGATGTGGAGTTTTTCCAGTGTTTAGGAGACTGAACGCAGTGACCATTGGGGAGCATTTTGTGTTTCAACACATGAGTGATTGCGCATACATCTCTCATTTATTTTCTTAATGAAGAGGTGCGTGGTTTTGCGCTGTGCTTCTCCAAAAACACCAATAAACCAGCTCAGATACCACCTGTTCAAAATGGGCTGTTGCCATGTGCAAAAATTGAGCCGTTTTCCACAGAGAGCAGTTTAATTTATACTCACATACTTTCCATGTGTGTAATGGTTGGCTCAAGACTCTCTCAATGAGAAAGGCACCACGTAAAAAGAAAACCAGGCAAAAGGGAGTGCTTTGGTCTGGAAAGTGTTGGTGTAGAACAGTCCTGTGAGTGCTACAGACAGGGACTCCTGGGAAACTGGGGAATGCAAGTCTTAGAGCAAACCCTGCTGTATTCCCTCATCCTCCATCTCAGCTATTTCATTTTGAAAAGGAACAGGATTTAAGCACATCTGTAGTGGAAGTTGCAACAGTGGAAGCCAGTTCTACATTAATCCCTAGGTGATGGGAAAATCATTTGAGACATATTTTTGGGGTGAAATTTCTGAATGAATCCTGGCATGGTGGGATTAAGATTCTCTCAGATTAAATTTATTCTCTACACTCAGAGAGGGGATGGGACAAAGGAGGACAGGGACAGAAACATGGTCAGCACGCTCTTGCTGAGCTAGAAACAAACTCAGTAAATACTACCCGCTGGCTGTAGCTTCTAGAAGCTATAATGGATTGTGTTTGTGATTTGTGCTGAAATTCATCAAACATAATTTGGATCGTAGTTTGACTTGTGGTCTTAGCTGCTTCTGCGGAAACCAATGACACTTGACCAATGTCCCCTTGGCCAACAATAATTTGTTGTTTCAGTGTGTTTTAAATGTGTCTTTTAGATGTCTTGTTGCTGTTGCCACGTGCACGGTAAGATCTCTGTAGAAAGAAGAAAATGAAGCATGGTGCTCCATTTTTTTTCCACAGAGCTTTTTGATACTGGCGTTGCGCTACTTGGAACTCTCCAAGTTGTATTTTCTGGTGTGCAACAAAATAGCTTTTTAGTAGCACGTCAGTGGTTCCGTCATTCCTAAGTGGAGGGTGGTGAGCGGGCTACGGGGGGTAGGTTCTATGGTGGTGGTTGTGGTGGGCTGTGACTGGAAGAGGCGGACAGTGAGGGAACTTGCTGTGTCTGCACCGACACACAGCTTCCTCTGTGAGAGAGAGTTGAGCTCAGACCCTAACAGATCTGCTCTGACAAGGCCCTGCCGCCTCCACAGGGCCCAGCCACAGGCTTTAGCTCAGGCAGCCCCCTGCCCTCCCCTCCTCTCACCACCTCTCGCTGAGCAGCTCAGGAGATGTGAATGGTTGGAAGCGTGCTTCTGAGGCCACAGCAACTCACCCTCAGCTGTATGGTAATCAGGCCCAGACAGGAAAATGGCAGCGTTCTTCCCTGGGCAGAACCCCAGCTCCACTCCTCCCCCTTTAGACAAAGAGCTATTTGGACACCTGTTGATAGAGCAGCGGAGATTAGCGTTCTGGTGAGGGGGTGGGGGGTTGGGATGGAGGGAGGGAGGGGTGGGGTGAGGGGTGGGGGGGCAGTGGGGTTAACAGAGGCTAAGAGTGACTAGGGATCACATTCCGCAAGAAAAGTGGAAGATGTCACCCCGTCCACCACCACCATGGCCAACCACCCCCCCCTTTCCCAGAAAAGAAACCAGATAGCTGGGGAACATGTGGTGAGGAGAGGAGGGGCAATGTGGTCTGGCATGGCGGGAGAAGCCTGGCTCACTACGAATGTGGAAGCCAAAACAGGGAAATGGTCAGGCTTCGAATAGCTTGTATTGTTTGTGTCTTGAATTAGAACAGAAAGAGACACATCCTCATAGTAGAAGAGAAATGCACGTCAAACCGCAGTTAACTGTGACAAAGCAAATTGTATCTGAGAACAGAGGCAGATGGATATATGTTCATATTTAGTTAGTCTTATGATGCTATTGATTAAAGTTAAGCAAACTAAAGCAGTTCCCAACATCAGTAGAAATCAATCATCAGGAATGCTTATAAACAAGTCTCTGTTGTTTAACCTTTGACTCATTGATAGGGTTGGATATCATTTTTTTCACAATAACGTTACCAAAACGATACTTTTAAAATGGTACTGGTGACTAAACAGTGCCTGAACCGCTACTTAAAAAAAGAAATAGCCACAAAAAGACGTTGGATGACATTAAAGAAAGGCTTTTTCATAGATTATTTTTTCTTTAAATTGAACAATATTTATAAAGTTTAAAGTATATTTAAATATATAAATATAAGTAAATACAAAACCCAACAAATTCACAATAGAACCTAAGCCACCTAACCCAGCTGCAATAATTGAACACTAAATAACAGTTACAATACTAATAACAGCAAAGCAGTCGATATTATGAGATTATTCTTGGCATCTGTAATAACCTAATACCATATTACAAATGACATGTTAGCATGTATAGACAAAATGTGATTTTGCCCTATTAATCAAAAGTTTCTTACCATCAACCAATCACTGTTGTCTGCCATGTTCTTCAACTTTCCGTGTTGTTGTTCCGACTTGCATTCATGTGAATTTTGGGAAATAATCACATTAATGCAGTAGGCTATAATTTAACTAGCGATGATGTGCGGTTATGATGCTTCTTACACCTGTTTTGGAGCACCAGAGGGCAAATATTTCAATCGACAGCTTAGGCATTTAAGTGCCGCAAAAGATTAGGCACCGAAATCTGCGTTCTGATTCGGTCCGGTACATTCCGGTCATATAGGTACCAAACCCTTCTCATTGACCCAGCTGTACTGTACTAAAACGATTGTTACTGTAGTATAGGTGTGCAGTCTAACACTTTAGTATAGTGAATGTGTAAGATATATGCCAAAAGCAAATATTGCAGTATTTTACAGTACCTGCATAGTGATGTATGTCCATGTGCCTTATCCTTGACTCGTCTTAGCAAATCTGTCTTTCGGAGCTCAGAGCCAAAAGCTACAAGGTTACCTTTTCTGTTTTTGAACTGCGTTCCATTTTAGAGGGAAGGTCAGTCTATAGTTGACGAGAATTTTTTTTTCCCTCAAACTATTACTGCTTTAGAAGTCTGAGAGATTTATCTCAGGGACAGATCTGTGTTTGAATGTCCTCGTACACCTCAGAGACTATCACACTCAGCCTAGCACAGATTGAGATGTTTCTTGGCTCCTCTCTGACTGACCTTCACCTCTTCCTCGTCCTCGTCCTCTTCCTCCTCCTCCTGGGTGTTGTGTTGACAGGGTGGGGCCCACCGTGACGAGGCTGGCGGTCTGAACAGCAGCCATGGAGGCCTGGTTGGGGGAGGGTCCACTTCCAGCGCTGAGCTCAACCACCAAGTAGAAACCTTCAGAGGTGAGACACTCTCCACTTCCCTCCAACCAGCCCATGACTGTATGCTCTTCTCAAACTGACTGACCTCATGTCATAATCATGCTGGTGCATGGGCGGAAATATATATAACGTAATTAAATCATTTCAGTATCAATAATGTGCAGTGAAGGCACTTGTGCTGATTATATAATAAGTGTTTTAAGTTAAACATAAGTTTTGCAGCACATCTTCTCTTGAGGATTTTTCTGTGTAATTGTGCCCCCCAAAGTAGATTTTTGCCCCTCTACTGGCATACTGTCTTCTGGTGATGAAACATACAGGACGTTTGTGTGCCATACGTTTCTGGAAGGGACGCTAGCGTGTATGTGTTAAGCAGTGTGAGATGCCATGCTGGTGTGTTTGTGGCAGGTCTGGCTGCAGGTCTGGCGGGCCAGGTGGCCGCTGCCCTAGAGCTGAAGATGGAGAGTCAGGACAAGGAGGACATGCACGACAACCACTCCTCCGACGACCTCAAGTCAGACGACGAGAGCGACAGAAGAGACGTCAAGACTCCCCGAGGAGGCACCCGGACGAGGTACCACGCACACACACACACACACCTCATTGATACCACCACAGCAGGAACGAGACCTGTATCCCTCTCAGGGTCTCACCTCTCTGGGTCTCTCTCTCTCTCCCGCCTGCAGCAGCATCAATGAGGACGAGGACCTGAACCCAGAGCAGAAGGCCGAGCGGGAGCGCGAGAGGAGGATGGCCAACAACGCCCGCGAGCGTCTGAGGGTGCGCGACATCAACGAGGCCTTCAAGGAGCTGGGACGCATGTGCCAGCTCCACCTGAAGAGCGAGAAGCCCCAGACCAAGCTGCTGATCCTCCACCAGGCCGTGGCCGTCATCCTCAGCCTGGAGCAGCAAGTCCGAGGTTAGGGTCTCCCCTCTCTCACGCCTCTCTCTCCCTCTCTCTCTCTCTCTCTCTCTCTCTCTCTCTCTCTCTCTCTCTCTCTCTCTCTCTCTCTCGCTCTCTCTCTCTCTCTCTCTCTCTCTCTCTCTCTCTATCTCTCTCTCCCTCTCTCTCTCTCTCTCTCTCTCTCTCTCCCTCTCTCTCTCTGTCTCTCTCTCTCTCTCTCACAAGACAGGGCCAGTTCAGACGCTGTTGTGAGCAGAGGGGGCGAACGCGGCGCAGAGAGAGAGAAGGAGAGGGAAATGTCCGGATGCCTGCCACGATGGAGAGAGTCAGAGAGAATAGTGCTGCGTTGTGTTTTCTCGTTTGTGTCTCAGTCCATCTCTTTTTTTTTTTGCTTTTCACCCTCGCAGAGCGAAACCTGAACCCAAAAGCGGCCTGCCTTAAGAGGAGGGAAGAAGAAAAGGTGTCTGGGGTCTCTGGAGACCCCCAGCAAGCCCATCCAGCGGTCCACCCCAGCCTCACAGACACATCCAACCCCATGGGACACCTGTGAGGAGCATTCAGGTACAGCCATCTTCTGGACACCGCCCCACACACTATCACACTGTGGAGATACACCGCTTCAGTCATTGCTGTGAACAAGCCACTTTCAGCTTGAAACACTTGGATGGGATAGTTGCTTGACATATGGATTGCTGGATAGCTTTGTGTTTTTGTTGCTGTAGCTCCATCTCTGATGTTATTCCTGTTTGTTGCCTTGCAGATCAAAGTGATCCAGATCAATTCTGTAAGATTTGAGGACCTTGCTTCCCAATGGCAGACAGGACTCACAGTTTGTGACACAAATTGGAGGAGACAGACCACTTGAAGCTAAACTCCAGACTAACACAATCCTGAGATTGAAGACAACCCTGTGTCCAGGTCCCTGTGATGGCGGCCCTCAGCAAAATTCTGCCCACTAGAAAAACTTCAGCACATATCACTGTCTGCAAGCAGCGTTGTCGCATCTGAACAATCAGAGACTGTCGCGATCTCCTCCACCCCCCATGTGGAAGTTGCCTTGTGCCTAAACTGAATTGACGAATGCATTGTAACAGCAATTGTTTTTGTTTTTGTGTTTTGTATTCATTTTTTTCTATTTATTATGTTACTGAGCTATAAAGTTTATGTTTCTAAAGGGAAAGCTATGAAAATTGCTTTGAGAAGCCTGTGGCTGTTCGGTTGATCTACAGTTTGCCAGTGTCACTCATACAGCCCAGCCCTCCAGCATGGCCAGTCTAGTGTGAGCCTGATCTAAGGGAACGATACTCAGGCACTGAGAAAGATGCAAATTAATATATGTTTATGCCCAACTGCAAAAGAATTGTCGCTTCTGAGCGTTCAAAGACCAAAAGTCTAAAAAAGATATGTTACTCACGTATATTTATTTCTATTCATTCCGCAATGAACAGCATGGCTAACCAAAACTACCTACTCATGAGTGTGTTCAGTCTTCTATGTTACTGAATTTGAAGAGTGCTGACCATGAGTGGTGTGATCTTACCAGTGGGACTACAGGCCGTAGTACACTAGCTTGGACACCATTAGTCTCTGTGTTGAAGGAGACAGAGCTGTGGCAAACTTTAGTTTTCCTGAACAGTCAGCTACAGGCTTATCGTGTTTATTCTCCCTAGCGAGCAAGTCCGATACAGAGAGCAAACCATTCACAGGCCGTAGCATTCCCTGCATACTTCTTAGTGTCTTAACTAAAGGAAAAGAGGGACTTCACTGCCCATCGATTCCTTTGCCATATAGTGTTAAATGTAAGCATATTTCTGATGTTACAGTTTATTTTCTATGATAGCATATGGGCTTTGGTTATGCTATTAGTTAGTCATTCTTAGGACTTCTGTCCTGAAGTTTCTTCTGTTTGTGATAGTTAGTGCTGTCTCATCAGATATATTTTAGTGAAGAAGTAGAAACAAAACGATGACCACAATATCACCTGGCCTGAAAGAACGTATCACTTTCTTTTCTTTCTGTTAATAAAGAAATAAAAGTAACAAAAAAGCATTATTCAAAATAATCACAATTTATATGTTTATTTGTAACTGTATACAACTCATGTTTCTAGGCTTTTGTCGTAAAGCATATGATGTCCAATGTGAAGTAGCAGAGAGAAACTTTTTAAGTGATTTAGAATGGCTCTGTTTTGATCAAAGCAGTAAAGTACTTAAATACAGTGAGCCTCAGTGTGTGGATGGAAGGGTAATGGCTAGACTAGATGCTTCATGAATTCACATGTTGTTGAATTGGTCCTGCAGGCTGGTGCCACATTAAACGAAAGCAGTTTTGATCACGATTTCCTTGTTTCTTTTTACGTTTGCGGATAAAGAACATTGGTCGCCGATTTAATTTGTTTGTGTGCATGTTTTTTTCTCCTTTTTTTAAGTCTCTTTTGGTCTTAAATCTTGCTTTATATTCCATTTATTTATTTATATATTGTCTTCCATTATCACCTTCCCTTAAAACAAGACTGACACATCCAGTATTCTGTAAAAAAATAAAAATAATAGAACAAAGGATGCCACTGAATACCATCCCAAGAGTTTCATATTACAACAACACTCATTTGTGATAAACTTGGGATCCCTTATTGTCATGTTTCTTTCTGACTGTATGTGGCCTTGTTCTTCATTTCAGTATTCATGAGTTTGTATTCATGTTGCTGGCAGACTTTGATTGAGGTTATAATGTATGTCACTGCCTGCTCTCATTTTCCCTATTTTTTTTCTGTTGTCTGTTTCTTTGCTCCTCTGTTGGCTTTGTTAGACTTTGCTGTATTCCCAGATGCTTTCCCTCGTATAATATATGAAGAAAAAAAGAAAAGACAAAAAAAACATTTGGCTTATTTTTCAATGTAGTTATTAGTCTTTTATACAATAATATTGTAAGAACATTTCTTGAATTGAAAATATTACTCTTTTTAGATTTTTGAAATCGAAAGTTTTGAGTAAAAAGTTTCTTACTTTATTTTACTATATTAGACAGTAAATATGTACGGTTATTTACCATAACCTGTCTATTATTATCTGAAATTTACAAATAGCATCCTGAGAACATAGTAGGGTTGTAGCTCGCAGTCTAGTATGAGGTATTGTACGAGCTCCCGATTCCTGAAGGTGTGCTCTCCATCTGTGTCCATCTTCAGTTTTCATTGTTGGTTGATAAAAGATTTGTTCTTGTGTCAAATATTTCAAGGTATTGTTGATGCACATCAAAAACCAGCAGTGAGAAGTTGAATTTTCTGTCCCTGTAACAGAAATCACAATATGTATATAACATTTATGTAGCAATAAATGTGCCATCTTTTTTAAGAAAATTGTATGTGGATTTATTTCCCTCTCTGGGTGACACCAGTCTTTCTGTTTCCATCTTTTTCTGTTCTTTCTCTTCATGCAGTTTTGTGATTGTACCATGAAAATGCATGTGCTGGTAAAGTGCATTAGGTTACGTTCAAGTATAATTTTCACAGAAGCTCCTGAAAGAAAAACTGTCCTTCCTTGCCAGATTCTGTCCTCAGAAGACTTTTCTACAGTGGATCTAGGCCAAATGAGGAACTGAGCACAAGAGTGTTTTATAGTCTGTAAATCATTTTTAAAACACTATCAGTGGACCATTGTAGACTGTATGAAAAGTACTATGGAATATATGTTTCTATTTTTAATAAAGTGTAATAGCAGTGCACATCTGCTGTCGTCTCAAATGCTTCTTTTGTTCTTGAATAATTAGTGACGATGAAATGTTAATCTATGTTTTTCAACCATACAGAGTTAACATGAGAGGCAGGAAAGGGGTTCAGGTTTAAATTCGAAATATTTTTATTTTCCAACATGAAACTATGAACATGCCCAAAGCATTTATGCAAAGCTATTATAAAGATGACATGTTGGAAGACTAATATATTTACAGATCAGGAAATGGCTTTTGCTGGATGTCAAATCATGGAGAAGTCACCTGCACATATTAAATTCTAATATAAATCAGTCCTCCTTGTCCAATTAAAAGACAGACTCTAAATCCAAGAACTTGTCCCAGAACATCTGCAGCAAATTATCCCGCTGAAAGTGTGAGTGGAAGAATAGTCCTTGTTTCCTTACAGGTTTCCATCCAAGTTCAGTGCTCTGGTGGAGGTGGCAGTCTAAAGAGAAATCGCTGACTGCCAAAACTCTGTGACCAGCTATTAATTCTAAGTAAATCTTGACTGTCGTCTTTCAAATATGTACTATCAAAAGTATAGTATTTGGGACGGGGTGAAGAGTGTAAAATACAAATAATACTGTGTGTGTGTGTCTGTGTGTGTGTGTTTGTGTGAGTCGGTGTGTATGTGTTTATTCTATCTGCTTTTATCATGCCCGGGAGTGTTTATTTGCGGTCAGCATGTTTTCTACAAGAGTGGGACCACCATGTTTGAAAGCTACTTCCTGTGGGTCTGGCTGCCTGTGAGTGAGGCATGGTGGGCTTGCTGAAAGACAGATCTTGGCTCACATCTCTGGAGCCTAACCAAAGGGCCTACTGCCATACTGAAGATCTGACTATGTGGGTGTGTGCCTGTGTGTGCATGTGTGTATGCATGTGTGTCTGTCTGTCTGTCTGTCTCTGTCTGTATGTCCATACTTTACATTGTTCAGCATACAATGGATGTATAGACGATATTTTTTGGGGTGCTTTTTGTCAATTTACTTCCTTATCCCACATAACCCACAGGTGAAACTCTCATTGGAAACATACAAGCTGTTTCCAAGCTTGTATGTATGTGACAAGCACAATGTCTTATCCCTTAACACATCTCACAGCAATTGTGATTCGCAAACCATTGAGGATAATTGTCAATGATATCATGAAAAAGGTGGAAACATGTCATAAAAGCACAGAAAAAAAGCCACACACAGACAGAAACACACACACTTTACAATCACATGAGTCAACTTGACCGTGACCTCACTCCACATCCATTGTGTGTTCCATTGGCACTCCAAAATGCCTGCAGTTCCTCTCACCCAGGGTCAGACAGCGCACTCTACTGAGCATGCCTGAAGGTCCCAGCTGCGGCGCCTCAGTGGAGAACAGAGCCCCCATTGTGTTGGGCTGTAACACGACACAGCACCAGAGAGCTCAGATTAAAGGCTGTGGTGCTGTACAGTGCTCCCACTCCCACGGACACAGAAATGAAAACACAGCGGGCCACAACAAAGAGAGAGGGGCAGCTGGGGCCTCAAATAGAATGTAGGCTGATGCCCTTTCCTGTCCTCTCCGACGAGGAGCATGAAAGAACTTTGATTTTGAAATTCCTTCATGTCCTTGTGTGAGAATACTCAATGCCATAGACTTTGGCAGTGTGTATCGGAACAAGGACATATTTTCTTTTAAGGTTCATATCAGCCGGAGAGAGACAACGATTTTGAAAAACTGCAATAGATGAAGGGGATTAGAGCTAAGGAAGAGGTTTGTATGGGTTACGCTTAGGATTAACTGAGCTCAACTGTAAATCATGGATTTATGCAGTGTACCACATTCAAAAGAATGTATTAAACTAGTACAAGTGAAGGAGATCAAACCTCTAGCATCATCAGACACCCTTTAACTTCAGATATAAGCTTCTGGTTAGGTTTATCCCCCCTTTCCATCCCAGACATACACAATGCGAACCTATTGCAAAACAAATGCAAGTAGGTCTAGTAAAGTTGGAGTAGAGCTCTAGAACAGAATGGCATTAGAACAAATATGAAATGAAAGTAGAACAGTTGGAGCTTTTACCTCTGAATATCCCAGATACAGTATAAGCATTGTTATGTTCGAAATACTTTATTAAATCTGTTGTGTGAATGATTTATATTTTGAACCTTTATTGTGATATGAAGCTTTATTAGAATACTGAGCAATTCAATACAGCTTTATTTACTGTAGCCTACTGTCCAACAGCCTATTAACAGCCTAGGTTAAGGCTCAAATAACTGTTGCCATTGTTGAACAATTTTATAAGTAGAGGATACGCTATTAGTAGATTCATATTTGATTCATCATGCGGGAATTGCACGTTGCATAAATGTGTAAATGCATAGCTTTTACAGTAATCTACAGATTTCACCGCAAAATAACATTGTTGTGTTTACCCACTAGATGACGCTATCGGTCAGAGCTTTGCAAAGTAGCCAATCTACATATCACACATACAAAATCATTCTTGTAAACAAAAGCTTTGAGTGCAGAGTGGAGAAGTTTTGTGTTTTTTTTAATCGGTTATCTTAAACTGTAATCTTTGGAAGTGAAATCGTTTTTCTATTCCAGAACTGTGTTATTCATAACATTTACCAATCATATTTAAATCAGTCATAATTAACATAGATAGTTTTGGATAATGAAATTATTTGGTAAATGATTTAAATTATTGTATTTCACTGATACAAAAGACTTGTTTTTGTGACACGTAATAATGTAACGTGTAATTTAACAACAGTTGCAATCTTGTGATCCACCATGGTCAAACAGGTTAGCCGAGTCCCACTAGGTTTGAATTGTGAAAGAGTGTTCGGGCGTTTAGATGGGCGGGTTTGTGTAGCTCTTAGCAGGGGGCGGGGCATAGATGCGCTTTAGGCGTCGTTCTAAACTGTGCTGATCTACAGAATAAGACACTCAACAAATTAATTTGGGAAAATCTTGGGGACTATGGCACTTCCATAAATCGCAGAATTGTCCACGATTAGGCTACTTAACGGCAGTTATTTACATATTGACCGAACATCGACGCCGGTAAGCCTTGTTTTTCTTGAACTTTGCAACAATAATAGCCATAATCTTCGAAGTGACAGAACGTGGGAATTGTTCTACTCTTCTGAAGCTCTGAACATATGAGGACTTATATTTAATGTATAAAGTAAATGTGGATCATCCGAGAGGGACGTGATTACTAGATAGTTTACAAAGTATATTGACCTGTGGAATGAACCACCTGTTGAACTGTGTGTTTCTGAAAAGCATCAGGAGGCAGGCATCATACCCCAAAAGTTTTACAAACTTTGCTATACTTGGCCATAGCTATGATTGCTATATTTTTATGACCAAATAATCCCAAAACTATTATCAGAATATTATGGTTGCTGCGGTTAATTTCATATATTGTAATTATATTGATTCCGGGTGATTTATGCTTTTTAAGTATATAGTCACAGTTACACCTGCTAGCACTCTGTAGAAGGCTGCTTCGTGTATTACTAACCCAAGTTACCTCTGGAAAATATGCTCTCCTTCTCAACCTATTAGCTGATGTAATTAGCTACTGTAAACATGCTAAAGGAAAACTGTTAAAAGAAAAAAAACTATATGATAACTAGTACTGACCCTGGACTAGGAATACCGTAATCTCAAAAGTGCAGGGTCTGATACAAATTCATAACTATAAACTCACGTTGTCATTTTTAATCTGGGATCAAGTTGTGTCCTGATTTGCTCCCAGGTCTGTATTGTTTCGGCCTGAACAGTGTGGTGTGATAGCAGGACAGCCATGATGCAGAAAACCAGCCAGTGCACATATAGATTATACTCCCCAGCCTTCCCCTGAAAGATCAGAGACTGGGCCTTGACATCCTAGCCTGCTCTCTGTTCTCTGACCTTTGCTCTGATGTGGACGGTGAGCAGTGGCTGGTTGTGGAGCGTGGGGGAGCAGAGGGGGGAAGAAGCTCGCTCAGATAGACTGTTTCCTCCCTAGCAGAGAGAAACACAATGGGAGGAAAAGAGTTGCACTCACACCACAGAGATTGTGTGTGGTGGATACATGCGATACTTGAGTGAAAGAGGCTATTGTGTCTTTTTAGGCTTTTTTTTTTCTGCTGCGCCTTTCCTTTTGGAGAAGTTTGAACTTGGCCTTATTGTCCTCTCTTCTCCTTAACGGAGGCTGGGAAGTACGACGCTCTGCCCTTCCGAGTATTAATAGATGAGCCAGTCCCATATGATGCTCACATTGTGATAGGAGTCTGTAGCTCTATCTCAAATAAGACGCATGCTCATTTTACCTGAGGATTTCACTCAAAAGGCTAGGTTCAGCCTGTCCACACATTTCTTTGCCGTTGGACATCATCGATGGCAACCTTTGTCTCAAGTGCTTATCAGTACCCGTCCATCCTTATCACTGTTTGTCCTGTCCTTCTAACACCAGGGAACTAACAAGATGGATATGCTTGTTTATTTGTTAGAGAAGGGAAATGGGACATTATCAGCAGGGCAAAGGAGGCCCCTGATAACAACCTATTGTCCAGTGAAACACATGGTGGTTCCTGATGCTTATATTACCGTCTGCTGTCTCCCAGGGTGAGATGCTCTCTCCTCAGGCCCATTGTTGAACCCCCAAGTAGGGCCAAGCATAGCAGGTCGTCAGACCTATCAACAAATATCCGGGAGCCTCCTGTGTTTTGGTTTGTATAGAGATGACAATGGCCGTGCAGTCGGTTTATAACCCTGCATGCTGAAGGTTTATTACCCTGTGCAATCCAGAGCAGCGCTTCCCATGGTGTACTTTTACACAGACCTGGGCCCACGGAGGGGGCTACAAATCTGTTTCACATCGATCAGCTGAGAGGCTGACAGTCCAACCATCTTCCTCTAACACAGTCTCTCTGAGTCATGGAGTCTTGTCACTGAGGGTGTAAAATGTGGCGGGCTTTAGAGCGTGTCACCATGTTGATAAACCTGTTTACTCAGACATTCAACTATTTTGTCCTCAGTCATGAACTATTAAACGCCCTTTTCCACTTACACATCTGTAATTACAAACATATGACTCTTAAGATAGTAAAGTATTGATGGACTCTTATGTCATGAACACCTGTCATGAACTTTTTGGAATCGGATGTACTCATGTTTGTCGACAGGCTGATGTAGGTTTAGGGAATGTTGACTCGTGTTTTGCATATTTAGTGTGTTGGTGGAAACTAGGCCTGTGTTATGTTATTTCAGGTCACCTCACTATCTAACCCCCTTCAAGTGGCAGTCAGTTGTGGTGAACAGTTTGCCAGACTGGTGTTTGTGGAACTACTTACTAGAAAAACAAACAGTTGAGGAGAAGAAAAAAATCAAACAGAATGACATCATCAAATATTGTGAGGATTTAGACTTTCATTAGCGACAGAGTGGGAGTTGGAAACATTTACTGACATTATTTAATCTGATGACATCTCCTTTCTGCCTAATAACCATCTTATATCCTTGTTTGCAGAGGTGGGCCTAATCTGGGGAGACAGATTTCCTCTCTTTCTGCTTTCCTAATGGAGTCGTACAGAGTCTCTGGCATTCCTAACAGTGGTCTACAGCAGGGCTACACCCAGCCTGCCTCTCGCGCCTCCAGGGCTCAGAGCAACGGAGGGGGCAGCTACGGCCTCAGCATCCGGGTCCAGGGGATCGATGGACACCCCTACGTGGTTCTGAACAACCAAGACCGTGGGTCTCAACCCTACACTGATCCCAACAGTAACGGATACATAGACACCGAAGGGTCTTTTATCGATAACTATCATGAGTATGACTTCAGAGGGAGCAGGGAGTCTGGCTCTGACAGCCCGTTTGTGGAGTACAGGTCCCAGAAGCAATTTGGTGGCCCTCAGAATGGTGTTCAAGACCCTCAAGGTAAGAAGTCATCTGCCTTGCTGAACTTCCAGAAGCATCCTGAGATCCTGAAGCCTTACGACCCAAAAAATAACACCTTGAGTCTGGATGGTTACAGCAGCCTGCCTTCCTGCCCAGTCTCCCTAGCTGAGACTGGGAATCGCCAGCAAGGCCCCTCTCCCAGATCCTCCTCTCCCGTAGTGTCCCATGCAAGGTCATCCAGCCCAGACCAGACGAAAGACGCAGGCCAGCAAGAGAAAACACAGCCCCAGCCCCCACCGCAGACCAGGCCAGCCCTCTCTAAGCCTCAGGCCAAGCTAGCCCAGCCTCAGTCAAGGCCCCAAGCCAACCCACCCCAACCTGAGTACAAGCCCCAAGCCCAAGTGGCCGAGCCCCAGTCCAAATCCCAGTCTCCACCTCTATCCCAGCCCCAGCGCCTGCCTGTGCCCCAGCCCTCAGCAGTCTCCAGCCTCCCCAGTGAACCTGACAAGACCTGCAGGTCTCCCAGCACCATCAGCAGTGCCTTCTCCAGTCTGGAGCGCAGCCGGCTGGAACCAGACGTCCTCCCCCTCCGCAGGACTGACTCCAGTGGGCCGGTACTGCAGCCCTCCTCCCGCTCCCGCCACTCCTCCAGCTCCTCCACCAAAGCTGACGACCAGCTGGAGGCCTTGTATGCCGACACCATCAACCGCCACCAGAATCGCCGCTACATCCCCTTCCTACCCGGTACCGGCCGAGATATCGACACAGGCTCCATCCCCGGCGTGGACGAGCTCATCGACAAGTTTGACGGCAAAGATGGCGGCCATCAGCGGAGGGGCAGGGCGGGACGGCGGAACCGCATCAACCCAGAGGACCGGAAGCGCTCGCGGAGTGTAGACAGCGCTCTGCCCTTCGGCTTGCGAGGAGAGTCTGACTACCTGGATGAGTTCAGTAAGAACCAGGGCAGGTGTACAGAGCACGTTCTGAGGCCCTCCCAGCTACGTCTGCAGAAGGCTCAGGGGAGTATTGACTCCTGGGTGACCGCGGTGGAGGGGAAGACCAGTGCCAGAGCTCCAATGCAGGGCAGCAGTGCACCAAGCTCCCCTGAAGGCACTGTTTCTAAAGGGGTAGGCTCCATCCAGGGGTACAAAGCGCCCCAGAGTCGCTCCTCCACACTGCCCTTCAACAGCAAAGGAGCGGAGGAGGGAAGGTTGATGTCCGGCCCTAAGATTCTGACTAGTGTGGCAACAACATCTCTATCCAAGCCAGCCTCCAGTACAAGCACAAAGCCCACTGCTGAGCTAGATGTGCAGGTAAACAAAGCTATTGAGAGAATGTGTGTTTTAGGCATGGATTTTTAACATATATATTTTATACTTATTTACTTACTTTCCTTATACAGAAACAAATAAATATCCGTAGACTCCGTAGGTGTCCATTCCTTGATCCTTTTTATTTGCATCCAGGCTACGCCAGACCTTCTCAAAGGTCAGCAGGAGCTTTCACAACAAACACATGAAGAGACAGCTAAACAGATTTTGTTCAATTACCTCAAGGATGGGTGAGTTTTTACTGGGCAATAGTCCTGGCACACATGTCTATGGATGAACACGTTTTATGTTTTATTATGCCTATGAAATGTAAACAGCATCTCTGGCTGTGATTCAAGGATAGTGCTAGATCTTTGCTGATCACTGCTAGTTATTCAGTACACTGCTAGAACCCATGACGGTTTTATTGCCATGACTACAGCTATGCAACAGGCAGTTAACTGCAAATTGTAGTTCTATTCAAACTAAGTGTTGCATAATTTTCAGAGAAAATGGCGTGTGGGAGCGCTTAGATTAAAAAAAAAAAAATCTGAATCTGATTTATGATAAAAAAGTTAAGTCATTTATATTCCCAAACACCATATCAATGCTGTGTGTGATTCAGCCTTCTGATGTTTGCTCCCTATAGTATAGAATAAAGTACCGCTCTCTATTCCTTTCTCTTTTACTCATTCAATGTTCTCAAACTATGTCCCTCTCTCTCACAGAGGAATGTAGGGAAGAAATATTGCTTTGCTTATCACCTGATTCGAGATGGTCACCTCTGACCTCATGCCTGTAAATCCCCTTAACTAGTTAGAGGAAACAGAGCAGTTATCAGTGGAAAACATCTCCAACACATACCATATCAGTGGAAGACGTCTCAAATGCATACCCTATCAGTGGATCCGCAGATCAGGAGTTCTGTGTTTTTCTTCTTGGACAAGGTTGACTATTGGAGTGAAATGTTTATATAAGGGCACAGTGAGGTGTCAGGTAGACAGCAGGCACCAGCTAGTGTGAGCGAGAAGCTATCTGCTGTAACAGCCAGACAGTGTTTTATAAGAGAACTGGGTTAAAGGGCTTTGGGGAGTGAGCTTAAAGCAAGCATGTTTGTAATGAAGCCTAGTCAGAACATGTCCAATACGGTGATGTGCCAATTATAGTTATAGACAAAATAACTTGCCTCTCATTCAAGTTCAACCATCTAAAGTGTTACTGCACATCACAAACATGCTGTCTGGCCTGTAAACCAGTCCTTAAGTTATGTGTGAGTTTGAAGTCTCCTGTCTGAAGTGACGCAGTTCCTGCAGGCCTTGGTTAAGTCCAGCCCGTCCGGGAAACTGTTCTGGGCGTGTCAGGTCACAGGTCCAGGGTCAGGGGTCAGGGAAAAGGAAACACAGATGGAAGGAAACACAGAAATGGAGCAATACTCCTGAGGCCCACAGGACAAACATTCACCAGCTGAGGTTAGAAAGGTTTAATGAAAACCCACTGGAGGAGGAGGAGGGGGCGTGGCCCTCTATCAGGTAGTGCAATGGAATGCAACCTTAGGACTCTACCCCAGGTTTGGGCGACCCAGTGTTTCCTACACGCATGAACAGGCTGCATACCCCCAGCCCAGTCCCCTGATGGGGAGACACATTCCCCTGCATGTGCCTCCTAATAGACGGCCATAATGAGGTTGAGCGGGTCGCAAGGTGACACATCAAAGCAGTGTTATCCTCGCTGGCCCCTGAAGGGCTGGGAGAGAGCTGCTCTGTTCTCGGAACAGCCAGGGATTAGTCCTCAACCCACCACACACAGATAGGGGTCTTTACGGTTTGACGACACCCATGCTCATGTGTGTGTGTGTCCGTGTCCGCAGGAGCAACGATAACGATGACACCACCAAGAGGAAGGTCAATCTGGTCTTTGAGAAGATCCAGACCTTGAAGTCGCGTGCTGCTGGGAGCGTTCAAGTGGACAACAAAGTAAGGCATTGTAGCCGGGTTGTAACATGGCTCAACAAACAGCTACATCAGTGAGCCTCTTATCTTAGGCCCCGAGGCTTTCGGTAAAAGCATACAAGCCACCAGCCCGTGTTTACTTTGCAATGCAGCCTCTTACGTAATCTGTACGTTAATCAGGGCATTGGGAGGGGGTGTTAGAAAGGAAAAGTTCAGCACTATCAAGTCTGGCCATTATCTTTCTACAAGAATACACAGTGTCATCTGCAAAATACTGTAACTGCGATGGAGCCCGGTAGAAATGCACCATCCACTTGTGATAGCTCATAGCATGTTGGCTTGGTGCTTCTCAAAGGGGCACGCTGTCTTATATGATCCCTGTTCCCTCCCAGTCTCCGGACTCTACTGTTCAGACCAAGGCCTTGGAGGAGCAGAGAGAAGAGTTGGAAAAAGAAGTAACAGACTTAAAACAACAACTGAAGAAGCAAGCAAAGGTAGCACCGCCGCGGCAGGTCACAGTGCACTTGAAACGAGCCGTTACCGCGCACATTGTAGCTTTTAGCATCATAGCATTTACTGCTTTACACTTGTGCTTTGGCCATTCTGTTTGCTGACGATTGGAGGACTTCCCTTGACTCTTAAGACAAACAAATCCTATTGCTGCTAATTGATAACTTAAGCAGAACAGCAGACACCCTGTAAGACCCTGGATGTGATGGCATTCACTAAGATTCCCGTGTCTGTGTGTTGGTACGGTGTGTGCGTGCATGTGCGCGCTTGCTTCAGAAGCAGGTGGGTCTGACCCAGGCCCAGGAGAAGGCTGGTGCAGGTGTGAAGAACCTGCAGCAGGACGTGGACAGGAGCCAGGAGGAGGTCTGCCGTCTGAGGGAGAAGCTGGCCAAGACGGAGGCGGAGCTGCGAAGCACCCTGGAGGAGTGAGTGGCCTGTGACCACCGGGGCCGGCTTAGAGCCTCTCTGTGGTGGGGAGGGGGCAACAGGTTAACAGAGCTCTGCTAAAGGAACCAGCGCAGAGGGATAATCCCCTGCTTTACGTCTCCTATCAGGAGAAAGTTGTTCATCTATAGCTCTCCCCGACTCTAGGTTCTTCCTTCTGGGCTCTTTCCATGAGGATTTAGATCCCGACATAGTGGGATCCCGGTGTCAGCTGAAAATAGCATTTATTTTTTTATCGTTGTATCTGCATTGGCCTCCAAACCCCTTTTCTCCATTCTGTCATGTAGCACCAGGAGATCCACAAAGGGATGGGCTGGAGTGTCTGCTATATGATTACGTTTAAAATGACTGTTGACGTTGGACAAATCCCTGGGATGGTGTGTTTGAGAATCACAATAGAGGATAGTCTCTCCTAGGGAGGCTACTGGACAGGGGAGGCCTTGTCAGTCCAAACGCTGCCGTAACCCGATGACACAGAGGTCGCCAGCAGAACCAAAGAGAGAGAAAGATACAATCACTCAACTCCTTTCAGACATATTACATACAAGTGACTGAGATGGTCAGTAATGGATTCTCCTCTTCTGGAAAAGGTTCATGTCATATGGTGGGAAGCTGTTGACTTTCGAGTAATTACCGCCCATCTGTGTCCAGATCCCCCATACCTCTACACAGAAACCCCTCTGTGCTGCAGCAGTGTGCAGCTGGGGTGGTATCGCTCCTCCAGGACCCAGGTGCTCATCTTAGCCCCTGTGGTCTGGAGGACAGGCGTTCAGGCAGAACACAGGTGGCGGCACCCCGATGTGTGAATGAGGGGGCAGGTGTTGTGTTGATGGTGTGTGTGTGTGGGTCAGGTGTTGTGTACGGCCGGGTGTGTGTGTGTGTTGTGATGGGCTCTGTGTGGTCTGCCAGGCTGTTCCAGGTGAAGATGGAGAGGGAACAGTACCAGACAGAGATCCGGGACCTGCAGGACCAGCTGTCAGAGATGCATGACGAGCTTGACGGTGCCAAGAGGTCTGCGTCGGACGGGGAAAAGGATGCCATGATGGAGGTAGGACACAGCTGGGCGACATACACCTAGCATTGGTAGCTTGCGTGCCCGCACACCGAGGGCACTAGTCTAGTAATGGATTTTTGTTACGCAGTGTAAACATCACGGGCCATTCTCACTGTTTGTCTCTCCTCCTGTGCTCGTGTGCAGGACCTGCTGCAGCTGAAGATGGGCCTGCAGGAGGTGCTTCTGGCTAAAGAGGAGCAGGAGGAGGTACTGAGAAGGCGCGAGAGGGAGCTGACTGCTCTGAAGGGGGCACTGAAGGAGGAAGTGGCCACACATGACCAGGAAGTGGACAAGCTGAGGGAACAGTATGAGAAGGAGATGAACAAACTGCAAACGTCTGTGGAGGAGGCCAAGCAGGTAGACAGCCCTTCCCCCGCCCTCCCCATCCACACCCAGTCACAGACTGTGCAGTGGATTAGCGTTGCATCAGGTGGACTGTAGTCAAGGGGTTAGAGTGTTTGTTTAGAGGGTATGTTTTGGGTTGAACAAGTTATGTGTTGGCACCACAAGTTACGAGTTGGCTTTGAAGTGAAATTACCCATAACTTTCCACCAGCCGCAAAAAGGTTTACTTTAAAATGCGACTTTAGTTTTAGTACTGTAACTGACACAATAGAAGCGATTTATCCAGAGCCAAGCTTTTCTTCTGGGCTTAACAAGTTGTGCTGGCTTTGACGTTGAATCAGAATTACACTCATTGTCCACCAGCTGTACATTTTGTCATTTACATTTAGTCAGGCTGTATAAGTCTATCTTTTGTTAACATTGAAAGCTATTGTGTGTAGCTATTGTGTTACCATCACCTTTGTATTTACTGAGAAAATACTTTCAGTATGTCTGTGAACAAAATTGTAGTTTATTCCCTTTTAAGTGTGTTTGCTGAAATTGAACAATCAAATAAAGGCCTGTTTTGACATGGCTGAGAGGAGGGTTATTGAGTTTGGGGGCAAAGTGAGGGTGGGGGGGGGAAGGAGAGAGACAATAGTGAGGTAACAGTGGGGGCTTGGAGGGGGGCAGGGGGTTCCTGTTTATCTCAGAGAGTGGAAGTTTCTCCTTGTCCTCAACTTCCTCCTGCTCTGGTGGGGGTCCAGTGCAGCCATTGAGATCATTTCCTGTACATAACAGAGACACTTCCTTTTCAAGCCCGGATTTAGTCATTTGGAGTTTACCTACAGTGCTTTGTAAACAAGTTAAAGTGTAGCGTGTCTTTGCCGTTTGTCTTGAGGGTTTTATTTAGACTACTTTCTGTTTTAGGCGTTTTCCTAAAATTCCACAGTTTTTGTTATAGACTACCAACAGAAACTTGACTAACACAGTACAATTGTTTATTCATGATACACTTGAGTGTATACTGTATGGTATGTACATATAGACAGTTGGACTGGAAGGCACTGGAAGGAGTAAATAATGGTCCTGTGTGTGTGTGTGTGTGTATGTATGCATGTGTGTGTGTGATATTGAACTGGTTGCTGCCCTGTGTTTTCCTGGTAAAAAGACGCGTCCTCTTAATTCGTCTATCCAGCATCCCACCCGCACGCTGGTACGGCCATGACATTAGGTTTGATAGGGCTACCCTATGCAACTGCGAATGCTGCAAACTGGAGCACCAAATCGCTTTTTTTGCTGGTTAATTGCAGTGGCAGGCCGTCACTAATCTAATGAGCGGTCGTTCCTGAGTTGTGAAGTATTCGTCCTCTTTCTGTACCCTGAAAGGCCCGGGGTCATTGTGGTCCTCAGTCGATGAATGATGAGTTTGTTCCACACAATAATAGCAGTGGGGGTGGGGACATGCTGAATAAGTGGGTCAGTATGCTGCTGAATGAGGATGTATGGACATCCCTGTGAAAAGATTGGTGAGCTTTTTTTGTAACTTAGTTTGAAGGTTAAATCGTTTTTATTGAGCCGTAATGTGTCTGGAATTTAATGGAAAAAGTAAGCTGGGGCGTGATCCATACAGTATATAGATTCATAGGAAATAAGCACTAGGAAATGTACCACAGTGTAACCTGCAGGAATGTGAAAAATGTACGAGATAAGGTGCAGTGAGTAGAGAGAGCTGGAGAAGGAGAGCGGGGTGTGTCTGGGAATGTTCTGGCCTGGGATGGTGGGGAATGTTTACCCTGCAGACCCCACAGTCCCCCGCCCTGTAGCAGATACTGTTCCAGATCCCCAGGTCTGACCCGGGTGGGGGTGGAGGACAAGGAGGGGGGTGGGTCTGTCTTCAGGGGGGCCTTCTTCTGTACTTCCACTCCAGACATTCCTGATTCTTAATGCCCGGAGCTTTCTTAGAACCCTGTGACAGGCTGCTCCAGACCCTTCGCTCCGAGACCCATCTCTGCCTGTCTGCGTCATCTTCAGACCCTAACCAAAGCTCTGAGCTACAGCTCAGAGCTTCCCCAGATCTGCCCCAGATCTGGACGGCACGGGCCCACCACTGGACGGATCCTTGCCTTGTTTTCTGTGTGAGCTGGAGTGTTTGTGTGGGAACATTGTAGCCATGTGTCCTGGGGAGCACGTCCTCGGGCCTGTTTGGAGAGTCAAGTCCCACGGGAGGCGGTGTGTTTCCTCAGCTGACGATAGCACAGAGGTCCCGGCCAGGTGCTGACTTAGGCTGGGAGGGACGGAGGGTGGGAGGGAGGGAGGAAGGGAATAAGGGAGGGATCTGTGTGGGAGACAAGGTAGTCAGCGGGCGAGGGAAGGAGGGAGAAACAAAGGGAGAGAAAGGAATCATCTGGAAAGAAAAAAAGAGTGGAATGTGCATTGCTGCCAAAGTACAGAGTTTGGGTTGTCATCTGGTTACTATCAAGAACATGTTCTTCCCTGATGGAAAAGTTCCCCTTCATCAGAGGCATAGTGAGATTAAAAGTTATATTTCTCAGAATCCTATCGCCGTTTGTCACAAGCTCGTTAGGGGCAGACTGCTGTGCCAGCCTTTGCCAGCAGCGCGAAGGTTGTTTTGTGGCAGTGAGTGAGAGATGTTGATCCCCTGCCATGCAAGGGTCGTGCCTGTTTGAAAGAAGGCTCTGGCCTGGATTCTTGTGCCTATTGTTTCCCTGCGTCACTGCCTGGCAGGCAGAGCTGTTAGGGTGGGAGTCCAGTTTGCCAACTGCGCCGCAACAATCCAGGGTTCCCCACAAATACCCCCAGGAGAGTGGGGGAGCAGGTCAGCATGTTCAGGCTGTGACTGACGGAGGATTTAGGACCAGGGGTAGAAAGTTAAAGATTTCGTTAGCTCATGCTGGGCCTGAACAGTGTGGGCTCTGATCACAGTGGTACTAAGCCATCTTTTTGGGGGAGGATTTTCAACTGATGGTGAGGAGTAGATTCTATAGTTGTTTTCTGTCAGTAGACTGTACAGTGTGAAACCAGATAATCCTGTTCTTTTGTCTAGAGGTGACAGCAATGTCACCCATGACACTCACAGTGCTGTCCCTAAACTGTTTCTCCCCCTGCTCGGCCATGCTCAGGCAACAATCCTTTCCAAATTTCTGTATTTTCCCCCAAGCCAGAAGATAAATATGCTCCTGTTCAGACTCCCCCCCCCCCCCCTCCCTGGACATAACTTTTTTTTATAGCCTTTTGACATTATAATCACCCAGTTGGCTTTTGATCAACTATTTAAATTCACAATGGTGCATGGGAATTTTTATAAAGTTTCATCCCCCTCCACTCTTTTGAAGCTCCTGGCTTTTTGGCTGACTACTACACAATCATGACAGGTTTTGTGAAGGCTTTGAGTTTTGTGACAGTCAACGTTATTGCTCTGGTTCCATTTTTTTTAAGCACAAAGGACCAGTGTCCCTCAAAGACATTCTGTGGAAGCCTTTTCACTGGGCTGGCCTATTTAATTCCCTATTAAACCCAAACACCCCTTCAATCTCTCTATTTGGCTCAGCGATAGAGCTCCCATTTAAGAAAGGGGTTCTCTTTCCATGTCCCAAAGGACAAGACAAGATTTGATTGCTGGCTTCTTATTGTGCCTGGAGAGAGGCCAGTGCTTCTCATGCATCACGTTTTAATTTCCACGGCAGCCTGTCTTTCAGGCCATCACAGGCCTGTCTTTACCAGGTAAACCTGGGTCTGTGTGCCTTTTGTTCAAGAGGTAAGCCATTGTAACACATACCTCCATGCTGGCGAAACAAACCAGGGCTTATTCACTGCCAATTCACAGAGCTATTCACTGATAAGAGCTTGAACTGTGTTGGTATTCCCTCTAAGATGCAGTGCTTGGTGTTGAATGCGGCAAACCTGATACCAGACAGGAAATGAGCCCTACCTGCAGTGACCTTGGTCAGTTTTATTTGTTATTTTTTTTGTGTGAAGATTGGTTATTTCACCCTCAACTCTTAGCCCATGCTTGCTATTACTTGGGGTAAAGCATTGAAGTCACAGGGCAATGATCTGTGAGGCTCCATCTCTGGCTTTTAAAGCAGTTCAATTGAAGACACAAAGTTAGATCGTGATTAACTGTACTACATGCTATAGAAGGAGCCATTTTATTCCCTGTGGTCAGCATTTGTCATGTGTAGCGTGTGATGTCGCTGGTGTGTGTCTTTGCAGCTGCACATGTGGGATATCCTGTGTTTGACAGCATCCTGACTCCAGAGGCCCAGTGTTAACAGTAGTTAAGTACAGTGCTGTAGCTAGGAGTTACTGTCTGGATCAGGCAGTCACTAACTAAAACCATCTCATAGCAGAGGCTGCTGCTATAACATTGTAAGTGCTAGTCAGTGTGTGAGGCACAGACAGGTTGTGTTTCCCAAGGCTTTGTGAGAAGACTGTTTGTTTATAGTTACTTTCATAATGTCATATGACGTCATGACTGACGCTGTGTGTTGACTCCTATTCCATGTCAGGGTTTGCAAGGTCAGGAAAGGTCGGAACTGCATGATGGGATGGGTAAAGTTAGTCAGCAAAAACGTGGTTGGGCGTGTGATGGGAATTTCATTTTAATTTCATCAGGTTTGGTTATGAGATAGGAGAGTGGTTTAGGATTCAGTTAAAAGTCAGATTAAATTTATTTTGGAGGGGGGATTCATGGATTTAGAGTGGGATTAAGTGGATTGTCATCTCTCAGAGGACATCTATGTGCATATAAATGTGTCTGCAGTGAGACTGTGCTGGCTTGAGGATTACCATACCAGGTTTATTCTGCACTGTAATTGTCAGAGGAATATCTGTAACCTCCATTGTTTATGCCCCGAGTTCCAGAGCTTATCCATCCAGCAGGGGTTCTGTGTGTTTTATGTGAGCAGAGAGTACATGGAGGGGCCTGAGGGTTTTGACCCCAGCACTCACACTGGGCCACGCATAACTCACCACATCGTTAGTGCCAAGGCAGCACAATGGTGGTTAATGCTTGACTATAGATAAACAGTTTAAAAGTACACAAGAGAACTTGAAATCAACCCCC
Organism: Osmerus eperlanus; assembly: GCF_963692335.1. Classification (NCBI taxonomy): domain Eukaryota; kingdom Metazoa; phylum Chordata; class Actinopteri; order Osmeriformes; family Osmeridae; genus Osmerus; species Osmerus eperlanus. Next base: position 16,571,698 of record NC_085027.1, on the reverse strand, counting down.
GCGCAATTGTTCGCAGGGAGGCTTACTCTGAGCCCGTATAAAATGACAAACACAGAGAACAATGATCACCAAGAGACCCTGTCTGAATTTTCAACACCCAGAGCTCTGTCACTCTGCCCCCCCCCCCCCCCCCCACGCACACACACACACACTCCTCAGCCCCCCAGAGTGTTAGAGCCCATGCTTCTCTAAACCCAGGGTGGGAAGTGGGACAGTGAGAGAGAAGGTGAGGGCCAGGGGGGGAGCTGCTTCCTGAGGGTTCTGCTTCCCTTCCACCCTCCAGGGTTCTCCAGCTACAGTACAGCTACAATCCCAGACTGGCATCAACCCGCCTCTGCAGCACAGTATCTCAGTATTGGGAGTCAGGTGGCTGAGCGGTTAGGGAGTCAGGCTAGTAATCTGAAGGTTGCCAGTTTGTTTCCCTGCCGTGTCAATTGACGTTGTGTCCTTGGGCAAGGCACTTCACCCTACTTGCCTCAGGGGGAATGTCCCTGTACTTACTGTAAGTCGCTCTGGATAAGAGCGTCTGCTAAGAATAAGAGCGTCTGCTAAATGACTAAATGTAAATGTATTTAAGTGACACTGATTGCTCCCAACATTTTGTCCAGGCATGTATCAGACAAATAGAAGGACGAAATCGTTATTTATCATGTGGCCGAACGAGTGTAGGGGGTGACGACACCAACACGCACTCACACACACGCTTGAGTGATCACCGACATGTTTTCTCTGCATTTTCCCATCCTGTTGTCCTTCCTCCAAGGGCAGTGATCTGCCAGGAACATGAGTAGGAAAAGGGATCTGTTCTGCAGGTTTTATTGGGGTTCTTTGTCGAGGAAATCCACGTGAGCATGGGAAGAACATCCCAACTCCACACTGAAACGCCCGGTAGACCTGAGCACCAAACAGCCCCAAGTGGGAATCAACCCCATGACGTTCTTGCTGTGGGGTGCAGTTCTTTCCCTGCTGTGTGCCACAAATAGCACCCCTGTAAAGGCTTGACGGACCTCATAATTCAGTGCTTGACTTGATTGAGATTGGGGGGGGCAGATGACCCTGGCAGGCATGGGGGTGGCTGTGAGGGGGGAGAGGAGATAACAGGTCCAACAGGCCTGGGTAGACCCAGCAGGACAGCAGGGACTGGAGACATGGTGGTTAATGATCTGTCTCCTCACCTTAGCTCAAACACTCAGGCTGGAAGCGTTACTGACCAACGGCGGCCCTCCAATGACGGCCCTACTTAGGGGGACGTAGGAGTGGGGGAGGAGAAGGGAGGAAGGAAGGACTTTGGACTCAAATGTTGGCTGAAATGTTCCTAACTGACTGCCAATGAGCCACTACAGGGGCTCAAAGCACAGTGGCTCTACAGTTTGATAACTTAGAACTGGTTCATTCACATTCACACAGTCTTAGTCAGATGCCCTTCAAAACACAGATACACAACCACAAACCTAATTGCTTGCTTACTCACTCACTCACTCACTCACTCACTCACACACCCCTGGTCTGGTCCTGATGAATCTAGGCCCAACTCAACACTGGGATTACCAGTACTGTAGACTGCTAGTCCATAGCTGCTCATTGCAGATGCTGTAATAGTTATTCTGCACTATTAGCTCTCTGGTATTGACACATGGTTTCATTACCAAGAGTTCAGTGAGTCTCTGATGAGGCTAACACAGGAACTCAACTGGACTGCTGTGTTTTGGTGTTGTGTGTACCGTAAGTACAGTGAGAGGAGTCTTCTAGTGTGAGGGAGAAAGAGGAAGACCTGGGTGTTAATCTGCAGTGTCCCGACCCTGATCCCCCTGAGAGCTGGCATTCCCCTTCATAAGAAACCTGCGTGGCTATACAATGTACAACACAGGTCAGCAGGACAATAGGAACGGTTGACCTGCTACCTGCTAACACAGCTATAGTTATTAGATGATGTACATCATGAGCTACAGTACTGGTAATCCCAGTGTTGAGTTGGGCCTAGATTTATCAGGACCAGACCAGGGGGGATGGATGGCCGGTAGTGGGAGAGCTGGTCTACAGCACTCCAATAACAAGCGGCACTATCTCCAGGATCTGTGGAGTGGAAAAGGGCGGGCTCTCAACTGTAGTTAACAGACAAACCAGTTTTTATCTGGCATTCTATGAAGCATAACCCGCTTTCCAGTTAAACCTGTTCCTGAAAACACGCATGCAAGCCTGCTGTCTGTTGAAGCTGTCATGGCCAGGATGTGAAGAAAATCCCTCTGACAGCAGTGTCATCATCGATACTGAAAGCTGCTACCTGTGCAAAGCCTCGCCTGGAGCCTTGATGGAGAGCTATGCTGGTTGTTGTCAGCTGGGAGGTAACATGCAGCCAGTCCAGAGAGCTGCCTGAGTGAGGGTCTCTGTCCCCCTCTCCTCTGTCTCTCTTACACAGCAGCCCAGCCAGGCCAGACGAGGCAGGCTTCCCTATTCATAAAAATGGGCAGAGGGAGGAACCATAGGGCCATCTTTTCACACTGTCCCTGGAACGGCTGCCAAGTCCAAACAGGAGCACGCTACCAAACACTGGGCTGTTTAATGAGGGAATTTGATCATGCAGGGAAGAGCAGGAAGACTACTGCAACAGGTGGAGCCACTGGTCTGGGCCAGGCTGGAGAGATGAAGACTGGGCTGGGGGAGAGGGGAGACCGTGGGCCTGCAGCAGTGCCCTTCTCCCCTGCCTGTGCCTTGTCACTCTCTGGCTTGGTGTGGCTCCCTGCTCCAGTAGCACAGGCCGTTCAGAATGAGGGAAGAACAGGCTTCGATGCACTGTGGTGCACCCATCTCTAATCCTCCTGGGTTGGTGACGAAGTGTGAAGGATTTGCTGGAGGCCATTCGAGAGGGACTGTAGACGAATGACTCACCTCTTGAAAAATACTCTGCGAAAAACATTTGTGGTTTGTGCGGTATCTTTTGCTTTTGGTGAACTGACCCTCTTGGCCGGTGTTATTTGTGGTAAATGGTCGCTGAGCCTTCTGTCTCGTCTCCAGAGCATCGCGGCGGCGAGCCGCGAGAAGGCCGAGGTGGAGGCAGCCATGGGTGCGGTGGAGGGCCAGGCAGGGCGTCTCACCGCGGAGTTTGAGCGGCTACGTAAGCGGGCGCAGGAGCTGGAGAACGAGGTGGCCAAGCTGAACCGCATCATCGACGAGGCCAAGCTGCAGGAGAGCAAACTGGGAGACCGAGTTGGCAGGCTGGAGGTGAGGCGCGGAGATCGGAGGGGGACACGACCTACGTGTACTAGAAGACGAACCCTTGGTATGTTCAGACGATGGTGTTTGTTTACATGTTGATTTGCTTTATGTTACTTCTACATTCAAACAGAAAGAGAAGAAGCAGCTAGGAGAGTCTCTGGCTGAGATCAAAGAGCAGGAGGAGGAGATGTCACGCGCCAACCGTGCCTTGACCACACGGTTAGAGGATGTGCAGGTAAGACTGACCACACTTCTGGAGTGCTCCCCCCCCCCCCCCCTCCTCCCCATGGTAACTTTAGGAGTTTCATCTTGCTTTAACGTTTCCGTTAACTCTTTATCCCACAGAGAAACCTGACCAAACTGAACCACGACCACAGAGAACTGGAGGAACGGTGGAAAGAGGAGAGGTGTCAGAAGGAGCTGTTCAAGAACACCAAGAACGAGATCGAGGACGAGAGAAAGCTGCTAGACCGGACCGTGGAGAAACTACAGAGAGAGGTGAGTGGATCAGCTGCAGGCTACACTTCCATGCCTGCTCATACCCCCCCCCCCACATCTGCTCACGAGTTGGATTTGAAATGGGCGACCCCTCTCTCCCTGTTACCTCACCGCCCATCCCTCCCTCCCTCTCTCCCCACCCCCCTCCCCGTGTCTCCATCCCTCCCTCCCTCCTTCTCTCCCACCCCCTCCCCTTGTCTCCATCCCTCCCTCCCTCTCTCCCCACCCCCCTCCTTGTGTCTCCATCCCTCCCTCCCTCTCTCCCCACCCCCCTCCTTGTGTCTCCATCCCTCTCTCCCTTTCTCCCCACCCCCCTCCTTGTGTCTCCATCCCTCTCTCCCTTTCTCCCCACCCCCTTCCCCGTGTCTCCATCCATCCCTCCCTCCTTCTCTCCCACCCCCTCCCCGTGTCTCCATCTCTTACCCTCCGCAGATGAGCGAGATAGTGGAGGCGTCCCAGTCGTCCACCCAGGAGCTGCAGGAGCAGATTGACGTGTACAAGGAGAAGAACCGCCGGGAGCTGTCCGAGCTGCAGAGACAACTGAGAGAGCGAGGCCAGGAGCTGGAGAAGTCCCGATTGGACACCAAAAGCCTACAGGAAGAGGTAAACAAATGTCCCTCATCCACAACAATGGCGGGATGATCCATTGTTCTGACTCACTGTAGCGTGGTTATTCCGTCCTTCCTCCACCTCCCTCCCCACTTGGTGTGGACAGTGATGATGACTCCCTCCCTTTTTCCACCCTTTGCCCCAAACTGTCCCAGGAGACGTGGAGGTGAGATTGGTATTGGTACAGGGTAGTACAAGTCTGTGGTCTGACAGGGTCGTGTGGTTTCAGATAAAGAGGTGGAACCAAGCCCGGGTACTAATAACTGTCAAATAATTTCTTGCCCTGGTCTCAAGACTTTTCTTCAAACAAGATTCCCCTGAACCTCAGATGATAACAAAACAGGTGGCACTGTCTCACATCACACCAATCGTTATCATACTTGTGATTAGAAGTAGCTACTTCCTGGAATTCAACAGGTTTCTTTGGAACATGATCTTCCAGTTTTTTTTCTCCCCAAACCTCTCCCACCAGTACCTCAGATACTGTGGTTTATTTTGTAAGTCTATCTATGACCTGATCTACTCACACAATGTGATTGTAACCCTGACTACTCCTGATTGGTTACTTTGGAGCAGTTTGACCTTGTCAGCACTTTGGAATGCTGGGAATGTTATTGTTGATTATGGGAACGGGTGAAGTGAATAATTTGAATTAGAAAGGGCGGGATATATTTTGTCTACTGAAAACATCTTCTCCATCATGTCTCTGGCTCAGCCAGCTAAATTCCGTTAAAAAAGTAGTCATACCAAAGTAATATTTTCCGAAGCCGTGAGTCAGATTTTCTCCTGATTGTTCATGTGTCAGTCAGGGTGTTTTTAGTGTAATCTACATGCTCAGATGGAACAAACTGGTGAGTCTTACTGCAGCTGGACTGCAGGAAGGGGCGGTATGTGTCATTGTTGTGGAAGGTGGACTGACTGACTCCACATCCTCCCCCTCTACGATCCCAACACTCTTCTCATGGCTGGTGATGTCAGTTTTCCAGCTGCTGTCAGATCCCTAGTCTGTCCCACCCTGTAACACACACACACACACACACACACACACACATACACACACACACACACTGCACTCTGGCCAGCTTAAAAAAAGAACCGTTGAAGCTTCCTGCCTTTATCTCATTCACTCCTTCAGTCTTTAAACCGACAATTACTACACTCATATTGCTGTTGTTAGTGTCCCAGGAATTGGACATTTATCACAGAACTTTTAAAGATGCCGTTGGCTACACAGTGCAATGTTTGTTCAGAAGTACATTTTTGGAATCGGTACGGTTTAATCTTTACTGTAGATGGCATCTTGTGGCCACTGTTGAAATTGCAGTGCAAAAGTGGTTGTGAATCTGCAATAAAATACATATGTTGTTATTCAGTGAAACCAAAGTAGTACTCACACCAATTGTCAATTTTAACTGTCATAAATCCCATAATGAGATATCATTTGGTTATCGAGATATTTGTGGATGACAGGTGGTGATCTTTCTGTTTTTGTTTATTGTGTTATTTATGTGTGTCTGTGTGTGTGTAGCTGTCCAACCTGGAGGATGACCTGAGGCAGTGTAAGAGGGAGCGAGATGAGGCAGTGCTCAACGAGAAGGTTCTGGAACAGAAGGTGTATGATTTGGAGATGGAGGCCGAGACCAAGGCCCATTCTAAAGATGACAAATCCAGACAGTTGAAACTCACAGAGGTATGAGTCCTGTGGAACCTCCAACTCAGGGATATTAAAAAGTGTGAACAATTAAGTAATGTGAAAAGTGAAGGAAATAAAGTCTTCAACTGGCTGGAAGTTTGACACCAGATGTGATCTGTTGAGCTAACTTGCCTTCCTAGATCTTTTGCTGCTGCTGCACTGGTAAAGCCATAAACAGTACCTTGGCCCATTTTGTGTTGTGCAGGACAGGATCGCCCAGCTGGAGATGGACCTGGATGAGGAGCGTCAGAGTGGAGACCTGCTGATGGAGAGGATAGACCGAGGCAGGGAGCAGGTGAGAGACCTTACACTCATTCACTCTTTTCTATTGAGCCCTCTTCAATTTGAAACTCACTTCAGACTTCATATAACCTTCTATATAACCCTCTATAACACCATAACATCATAGTTATACAGATAAGCTGCTGTGGTTTCTTCAGACAGTTGCTAGGAAGGATTACAGTTATGTGGCATAATATGACACCGTGGTCTCCTCCTTGTGCTTTGTCACATCCTCTCACCATTGACAGCTCCAATGCCCTGACTCTGTGTGTGTGTGTGGGGGTCTCCCTCCACTGATCAGTGGTCGAAAAACTCCAGTTCATTTCTGTTCTGGAGAGAGCAGAGGGGTTATTGCATTGTAAGAGGAGCTTTTATAATCTGTCAGTTTGGCAGTCTGCCTGCGTGGTGTAACAGCGCCTATCCAATTTTCATGCATCAGTCACAAAAGAGCCCTTTTAAAGCACCGCCTCAGCCAATGTATGCAGGCTGCCAAACATCTCAGGTTTACAGACTATGGGGTTCAGCTAGCCGTAAATGTGTCTCAGGGACACATCAAATGCTTGTGCTTGGCCATACTTTTCACATCTGGGGGAACTTCAGCTTTCCTTCCCTTGTTACAGAAACTGTTGATGGGCTTGTGATGAAGTGAGATTTAGATAAAGCACATGTTTCCTGGTGAACAGTCTTGTTTGTTAGAGGGTTGCTAAGTAATATTGAGAGTATGTTGAGTTCTTTATGAGGAATTCTCCTTGTCTTCTGTACAATATAGTGTTGGCAGGTTTTCCTTCTTTTGCCCTTATGTATTTCTGTGTAGGTTATGGTTTAAAATGGATACCCCAAAAGTATGGATAGAATAGAGAAAGAACTGAATGAGTGGTAAAAGAGTCCAGAACAGACTGTTCAAGTGCAGTTCTTGGCTCTGAGAAAGAGTGGCATTGTGGCAAAGTGGCACGGCTACAACACAGGGCCAAGGTAAGTTGCCAAGGCAACAGTGGAGCGGTGTGCAGTTAGAGTGGGGTTGGATGGGGTTAGGAGGATGTGTGTGTGTGTGTGTGTGTGGGGGGGGGGGATGCATGGCCATGGGGGTCTGGCGGAGAGATCTGCAGCGGCAGAGAGAGCACCTGCGTCTCTCCTGGCATCAGGTGCTCCTCTCCTGTCTAAATGAGAGTAATCTCCCCTCTCTCTTCCTGCCGTCTTTCACAAAGCACATTAGTTTCGCTGGATGTTCCAGTCTGCTGATTCAGCTCCCTCAAGCACTGCAACCAGCGTACCAGTTATGGGGGCCATCGTTCATCAGACCGGCCCACTGTCACCCACTAATTGGCATAAAATATCACCCATTCTCCCCTCACAAAAAAGAACCATCTCAACTCTATCGATTAGTTGTCTTTTTGACCCAGCTCCATTACTCCTCCCTCTTGAACTAGGCAATAAGTGTCAATGAACAATGATGCCTAGAAGTTTCTCCACGGAAGTTTGTGACTGAAGGAAGAGGTCTGCTTTGAGGGGTGATGGTAGTCATAACCATTAATTGTTTTATTGGTCATGTTTCCATGCTGTGTAAAACACACCCCAATTAGTCAAAGGTTAGTTTTGATTCTCCCTCAACAGCAAAGCCTTTGCACAAAAAAAGAAAAAAAAAAGTTTGTAAGCTAAAGTTTCTTCTTGTGTAAACTTTAGTTAAGATTCCCATCTCCTGAGAAATCATAGCCGAGCATAAGTGCATTTCTGGCACCCATAGTTATCAGTCCACCCAGAATATGACTGATACATGATCCTTCTCCAACACATTACCTGTGCTGGTGTGAGAGCAGGGGGATGCAACCAAACAAGAACATCCCAACCGGTAATTAACTGAAGCCCTTTTTAACCTTGAGTGCCTTAACAATGACTGCACAGCTAGGCTTACAGTACAAAGGGTTTCTTCAGCACAGAGACGCAGACGGTGTGTGATAATAATGGTCTCCTCAGAAGGCTTGTGAGCGTGGTGATGACAGTGCCTCCGCTCTGGTTGACAGGTGGAGCAGATGAGAAATGAACTCCTGCAGGAGAGGGCTGGCAGACAGGACGTGGAGTGTGACAAGATGGCTCTGGAGAGACAGGTACACACTTGTACACACACACACTCCTCGTGTTGTCTGGTCTCTTTGGAGAAAAACAACTGCGGACAATCAGAAAACTCTGAATTCAGCTTCCACTCACCTCATCCATCTCTGTCTCTCTCTGTCCTTTCACTTTCTCGACATCTTCATCTTTGTGTCCCTTTCTGTGTTATAAGGTAAGAATGAGATAAGAAACTGAGCCACAGGGAGAGAGGGACTGGAAATGTCTGATTGTTCCACTCTTGTCCTCCCCAGAACAAGGATCTGAAGAGCAGAGTGGCCCATCTGGAGGGCTCCCAGAAATCCAACAAGGAAGGCCTGGTGTCCCAGCTGGAGAACCGCATCCAGGAGCTGGAGGAGAGGCTGGAGGGAGAGGAGAGGTGGGAAGGGGGAGAGAAGGAAGGGAGAGAGGGAGGGAGAAGGAAAGGTGGGGAGGAGAGGTGGGAAAGAGGAGAGATGGAAGGGTGAGAGGGAGGAAGTGAGAAGGAGAGGTGGGGAGGAGAAGAAGAGAGGTAAGGAGGAGGAGAAGAGAGGATGAGGTAGGGAGGAGAGGTGGGGAGGAGGAGAGATGGAAGGGCGAGGAGAGGGAGGGGTGAGGGGAGGTAAGGAGGAGGAGGAAAGAGGCTGGTGGAGGTAAGGGGTTACAATGAGCGGGAGGGTTATGGAGTTCGGGGCTTACGTATTAGGTTTATGATGTCTGCAAGGAAAGTAAAAGTATGGACACATGAGGGCTGCTATTAGGGGACAGCTTACAGACAGACTCATTAACTAGAGCTGTCTGACCTTCAGAATAATCAGGACCAGTTGCATTTAACCTCGCTTTACTGGATTGGATAAGCTGATCTGTACAGTACATTCTTCTGGTCATTAGCAATGTTATGTATGGCACATTGACAATTGACAAATGTCATGTAAAGGTGTACTGAACCTATGTGCTGTACTGATTTAGTTACGTCTGGTAGATATTAGGGTGTGTGGAACCAGACTGATGGATGATTGTGGTGTTTCACAGGGAGCGTTCCAACCTGCAGATGGTAAACCGCAGGCTGGAGAGAAAGGTCAAGGAGATGATGATGCAAGTGGATGAAGAACACCACTCCATGCAGGACCAGAAGGACCAGGTGAGGACACACACACACGCTACCACCTGTTAAAAAAACACCTGATTTTACACAGGCCATACCACTGAACTGGCACCCAGCACGTGTCGTTTTTGTACCGTTTGAACCCTGTGTGTTGCGTTTTCCTGCAGTTGAACCTGCGCCTGAAGGCCCTGAAGAGACAGATGGACGAGGCGGAGGAGGAGATCGACCGTCTGGAACACGGCAAGAAGAAGCTGCAGAGGGATCTGGACGAGCAGCAGGAGGCCACGGAGCAGCTCCAGAGCCAGCTCAAAGCCCTGCGCAGCGAGATGAGGTCCGCTTCCCCAACACACACAGGGGGAACACTGGGTCTACAGCAGCAGCGTGCACTCGGAACAAAGCCATGCTGTTTTCAATCTTAATGTTAAGCACGCCTCTCTTGAGCTGGTTTAGTTTTAGAGCTTTTAATATGAATCCCCATGGGGCAATTAGTCTAGACTGTAATGCTGCTTCACATACAGTATATAGACAACACCTAATGCACATACAAAATACATAAGAAAAATCAATCACTTGTATTTGTTACATAAACTAATTGCCTCAGGCACAACCCAAAAAAAAGAGTACAGTGCCAAATAAGATTTTGAAAAATGTGTTAATGTATTCACATGCTAATAGTCTGAAACTGTACCGTGTGTGCTCCGCCTAAAGTTACCCCCCCCCTCCCCAAGTAACACAGCCCGTCGTTTAACTCAAGATGATGCTTTCCTCTCTGCAGGCGGAAGAGCAACTCGGCTCCGCTGCTCAACAACCTGGACGATGACGACGAAGACGACATCAGCACAGATGGAGAGACCTACTTCAGCTCCTCTGGGTACAAGCGCTCCTCCAGTCAGGACAACATCATCTCTACCTACACTTTGTAAACAAACACTGACAAAGACTTTCTGTGACGAGAACAAGCTCCACGTATACAGCAGGGCAACCAACTGCACTGACCTCCCTACATCTCAGAGACCACGCTATTCTGGCTATGTGCTTTTGGGAGGTGATCCAAACAACTTTGAAACTATGGGACCATGCTTGACATAATTGGGTTTCCCTTCACAGTGCACCAACTGTTAGGAGACATGGTTAAAATGTAATTGCGCTGGCTTGTAAATGATTGATTAGATTGGTGTTCAGCATTAGTTGAATTATAAACGCACTCCTAATCCTGAGCTCTTGTTAATTATTGCACGTCTAGTGATGGTGGTTTTACCAATTGTCATTTGTCACCACCAATTAGATATGAAGGACATCACGGTATTTACCTTTCTAATGCCCTGTTAAGGAAAGGAAAAGCTCCAATGCCTTGTTGAAGTTATTTGCTAATCACGTAACAGATTTGAGCACAACACTTGTAGATTTTATTTAAATATACTGCATTATTGCATTTTATCAAATCGAATGGCAACTTGGATTCTAAATAATAATCTGCATATTAAACATATATTTACCTTCCTAATGAAGACATTTAATTCCAATGTATAAAATTCTTTATGCGAAGCCTTTTGGTGGTTGAACCTAAAACAATGTCTATCCTGTTGAATAGATGAAGGAAAGGTTTCATGAAGGGCAGTATGTTTTAGGGAACTTTGTATGAGGGATTCTGTACACACACTACTGTATCATATATTTTTTAAATGTACAAAATATAACTATTTTTTCATCATAATAAGATCTATATAAAACTGTTTATGTTGCATCTGTGTTGATATCAGACTTATACCCCTGATTCAAGGTCACTAAACATTGCAGTATTTTTCCAGCTATTATTGAAATACAAATTTCATTTCACAAAGAACTTCAGATAACAATACTCTAATAGTCTATTGTCTGACTTAGTGGATAGATATTCCTGTTACTTTGTAAAAATGTATTTTGGATTTTTTAAAGCATTATATTAAAACAAACAAACCTTATACTGTGCAACATAAATGTTACTACTATTTCTGGTGTACTCCATGAACAAGACAGTGTTAATATTGAATATACTGTAATTTGTCAATCTGCTGTATAATGAACTTCTTTTGGACTTCCTGTATGTGTATTTGAAATGTGCCTCGATGGAAACATATAACAACTGTTACCATGCTGTACAAGGATCTGGAATGAACATTTGTGCCTGCTTGAGAGGGAACTGACCTCTATTATGCAAGTTTCTATGATGAGGGAGTTTATACAAATTAGCTGTTTTGACAATCAATCTTATTTGCTACACTGTGATGATTTGCACTGTCTGTTGGATTTTAAAGGTGTCTAAGGCTCTTGTTGCCATATGGAATGAGGAGGCCTTTGTCTAACATCTCCTACACACACTCTCTCTACTAAGGGAGGACTGAGAAGAAATCCTGCCACTACCTCTGTACAAATCTTTCTGTATGTTGCTGAGACTCAAAACCCTATTAAAAGAAATAAAGTTACCTTTGGTTAATCTTACATGACAGTTTTCTCTGTGCATTGTACTGACCTTCTAATGGTTATCTGATGATATTTGAATAAACACAAATAAGCCACTTTGAGGAATGTTCAAGGATATGAGATGAAAGCTTTGACCTCTGTGTCACAGCAGTCTGTGATCCACTCAGGTCGACTCCTTCCCGACTATATTTGGTCTGGCTGAAGCAGCTGTGTCAATACAAGTTCTTCATCTTTAATCTGGAGCTCAGTGGGCCAGTGTAGTCCTGCTGAAGTCCTTGTATCCTGTGTCCGACCTTAGCACCAGCACCTGACACTGCAGGGCCCAGCCCAGTCTCAGGGGGAATAGAGCATGATTGATCTTTTGTTTTCAGTCAGGGCCTCAAGATGTGGGGGCGAAAGGCTGGCTGCATTAAGAGATATGCCCACATTCTCTAAAGGGCTTTTTACAGTTGACTACAGCAGAAGAAAAGGAGCAAAGAAGGACCTTTCTTCTCCTCCCAGAGAGGCCGGCTGGCTATTGTTCCCAGGCCGTGACCTGCATTTGTAGCCATTCTGTGGAGAACAAACAAATCAACCTTTTAAATGCGAGGGGATCATCTGCCCCCTTTCTGCCAGTGCAGGCCCAGTCTGCTTACACACGGGGGCTGCAGTGGGGGGGCTCTGGGAGGAGGGGCTTTGTTGAAGTTTCACAGAGTGCCCATTCTTGGGTGACCTCTTGCAGAGTGAATGGAGGGAGAAAATAATGGAGATAGATGGAAGTAAGATACTGTCATGCTTCTGAATCTTTGAAACTTTCACACATCGTGATCGTCATCTTAAAGGCTTATGAGAGAATGTGTTTCTGACTCTAAAATGCTTGAAATGTTTCTCTGATTTGATAAAGGTATACTTTCATCTGAGTTATTTTCCCATGTATATACATGGACTTGAGAAAAATATGTGACCCTACCCTAACCCATATGTTTAAGTTATGATATTTTATTTGGAAACATTACATTTTATATTACTTTTGACTTTATTTAAAGTTATTGATGCTCTGCTGCCCTCTAGCTGTTGTATGTATATAGGACATACTGCAGTGTTTTACTTCAGTTGTAAACTGTATGCTCAGGTCTTCTAACTGTGTATGAATAATGTTTGTGTTGCCTGACACTCTGATTTGCTACGGACTATGAGTTGTGTTTGTAGATAATGGGGAATGAGACGAGGACAAGGACAACTGTTGCTTTACAAACCGGAGGGGATTATATAGGGCTGTGTAAGACACAGTAATAAACCTAAAGCAATTTCACATTCTAGTTTTCTACATGCACACCTCTCCTCAGCAGCCCTTCAAACCAATGAAATGTATGACTCGTGTGCCATTGCATTTAGCCTACCACATTCAGTCTTCCTTTAAATCAATCAAATCAATCAAACAAAACACATCTCACTGATTGAATGTAGACTACTGCACAAGCGACAGCTGCAACTGGCACTGTACATCGTCATCAGATCTATACTATAATTCAAGGAATCTGTGTGTGTGTGCGCAAGTTTTAGTATGTGATTTGATTTTAGGGGGACTGTAATGGAACGGTTAGCTTGAAGACCGGGCAGTGTGCAAAGTTGACATTTTGCAGGTGTCCATCTCATGACCATAAATGACTTTTATGATGAGCATAAGTGACTATATGATGTGGAGGCTGAATAAGTACTTTTGAGAATTTCATTTGTGATCTGAGAAATAGGTACCAAAGCCACTGAGAAAAATTGTCATCACCAACTGCATCACACACTCTATCTTTAATTCCAGTGTATCACTGACATCTTACTCACTGACTGCATCTGCACTGTGCATTAGGCCTTATTAGTGTCTTTGGGTAAAATAGTCTGTTTGGCTACAGTAGTGTTTGGGTAAAACAGTGTTTGGGTACAGTAGAGTATGTTTGGCTAAAATAGTAGCCCTACATGTCTTTGGGTACAGTAGAATGTGTTTTAGAATACTAGCTAATAGTCTTCTGAGATAACGCACACTCATTTGGCCTATCTTTTAGCATGAATGACTTCAGCCAGTGTGATGAGGAGATCAATATTCTTCTGCTCCTCTGTTGTTGCTACACAATGACATATTTAGGCCCTATGTTTAATACCAGGAATCTGTGTGTGAGTGCGTGCGTGACTGTGTGTCACTAAATCAACAAGCTGACATATTAATCACCGACTGCGTCATAGTACATAGTATGATAACTGATCAGGTTATTCAGCGAATTGTTAGCCTACTTAATTAAATGTTGACAAGATAACGCACATTCTGTCTGTTTAACTAGACAAAATGTACAAGAGAGCACATTCTGTATACCTCGAATAACTAGTTACCAGTCACGGTTTGAAACATAGGCCTATTGGCCATCCATTTTTATAGTTTTTCCCAATCGCAGGTCAGACGACCTACATTTCCTGAAACTTCTATTAGACTGAAAGAGTGTGGTCTCACACATGCACAAAGGACAGTCCCCTAATTAAACTCATTTGTTTTGTTTATCAAACTTAAGTGAATATTATAGGTGAAACTTCATACATGTTAAGCATAACATAAACATTTTGGAAGGGTAATACAGCGATATCAACACTGACTTCCATTGAATAACCTAAATTTTTTTATCGATATGCACACATTCTTTTTCACAGAATGAGTGAGGAGAAGCAAGCATGAACAAGGCAGTACCTCTGATCATGGAGAGGTACTGCCTTGGCTGATCATGGAGATCAGCCAAACGTGTCCTAGAGAGGATATCTGAGAGCATCTGATTGATACCAGTGACTCTAGTGATCCAATTCTACAGTCTTCATGTAATATCGTTTTTATGTTTTAGTCAAAATAAGATGATATCTTTAGTTTTGTAATGTTTTCTTAGCCTACCTTAATTCTGACGTGTGCCGAGTCTGACACCTGGACTTCTGTAATTAATGCACTAACTAATAAAGTAAATTGTTAAAACTCAAACTTTTGATTTTACTGGGTCACAGCAGATTTATACTGGGGCACGTGCCCCAGTAAAAAGGGTCTAACAACGCCCCTGACACACTCGCATGAAGAAGTGTCCACTGATTAAATGTTTCCTCTGCAAGTCCAAGTGCTCTCCTTCTACCTGGCCAGGAACATGGGCAAGAGAGCGATCTACAGTTTTACATGTTTTTATTGGGGATATTTTCGGTGGAAACCCCCGTGAACCTGCAAACACATAACCTACCGGAGCACCGAACAGCCCCAAGCTGGAATCAAACCCAGGAGTTTCTTGCTGTGAAGCAAAAGTGCAAGGTTCTGCCATGGCAATGAAATCTCCGCAAAATAAGTACATAACGAGGTACAGACATGAAAAACAACAGCAAAAATGTATTATGGTTTACAGGCAATTGTGTTGTCTTTTTAAAAGCATTTTTATTTGGGGCTATGGAATTTGTCTCCTCTTTTGCAACCATTGATTCAAATGTTAAAGCAATGCAGGATGCTTATTTTTTACATTGATTATTAAGAAACTGTCACCAATACTGACAATAGATCTACGGCTAATGGTATATCAACAATTACAAAATGTCACTCCTTTTTGTCCCTCAACTGCACAAAATAATTGAAATAATTAATTGTTATATCTCAATTTTAATTTGCTTTCAACACTCAGTTTTAACATCAGATATGGTCAAAAATGTCAAAAACCAGTTTGCCATGATCTGAGGAGGTTTCAGTGATACCTGCACAAAGGAGTCATTGTGACACAGTGACAGTCCATCACTAGGGAACATGCAATATATTATTTGACTGTCAAACCCGCAGGAAGGGATAGTGCTCCTCTCATGCAATGTTTCCAAAACACAGGTAAACACAATGCGTGCATAGTGATAGTGAATAATGACGTCTCTGAAAAGACTTTTGTTTTTCATTACAACAACAACACTCACACAAGTACACTCACATTTTGTGTAGTGTACAGGGCCTATATTGCAAAACCAGCAGGCAGAGCTGAGAGCTGTGTGCCTAAACACATATCAACATAAAAGTAAGATATTGGTTTAGCAGACAGACTTGGAGATTAATAGCAAACACATAGTTTTGTTATTGTGAGGAAATTAACTCATAATGTGTTAGAGGTGGATCAGAAAACGACATGCAGGTTTAACATATTGTTGACGAGCCGGGCAGGATTTAAGGGGAAATATTTGGGGCTTACACTTTTCTTTCCTGGAGGCTACATTCTGTGTGTTTTCAGCTCTGCATAGCCTCTACAAACTCCTTCCATGTGAATCCAGTTGTTCTTGTACAACCAGCTTGGTGTAAACCAGAACAGTACTGTGTTTCCCTCCATGGGAAACACAAGATCAGTACACTTGACTGACTTATATTATACTGACTATAAAATATAACAGAGATTTTATTGGATGTTCATGTTTTCTAATATATCATAATGGACGTGGCCCATTTAGGTTTGCATGGCTTGCGGATTGCAGAAGTAAACAAAGAAGTTTGTTTGATCTTTGGTTACTGGTTAACCATGCTTGTGTTCATAGCCGACCACACAATGTTTTTTCTCAAGATTTTCTTTATATTCACTGCAAGGTGGTTGAGATGCTTGTTGAAATAAATATGGTATATTGATATATCCTTTTCTACATTTTGTTCTTCAGCGTATTGCTAACAGTAAGTTGCAATTCAATGATTCTGCTTCTTTTACTATGAGAATAATTTACTCAATAACCCAAATTCTTTTCAATTTGATATTGTAACCTTTCTGACGGTGCACTGTAAGAGTGTATGTGTGGGGGTGAGTTTATGTGTTCATGTACACACTGTGTATGACAGAATGTATACCAATTTTACATATTTCTGTTCGTGTTTGCACATGACTTAGTTGATAGGTCACTTTCCAGGAATGTGACATATCATAGAGGTGTGTTGGAATGTGTGACTGAGTGTGTCATTAAGTGTTCATGTTTCTCTGTTTGAACCAAGCACCTGTCTTGCTCATGATGAGGATGCTCAGGAGTTCAGAATAGTAAAAGTTCCCAACATCAATTCATGTTAAAGCCAACCTGAGATAAAAAAAACACAGAAACCTCCAATTTGCAAACAGATGCCTGTCCTTGTTCCTCCCTAATGAAACATGAACAGTTTAAACAAACACTCCTGTATCTCAACTGTATTATCCACCATCCATCTGCTACAGTACCAGCAGCAGTGCTGCCTGGTTAAGCTATTGACCCAACATGGAGTGAAATTGATGTGTCTCCTCTTTGGTGTAACTAGTGCAGTGCCTGCTTGAATGAACATTTTTGTCTTTTGATCTGAGGGGTGGGTCTCGGAGATCACCCTGCATATAATGCGTGGAAGAATATCATATTTAAGTGCTCCATGGGTCCATTGTCTGGTGTCGCTCAACATGAGGGCGAGCACATTTATATTTATTTTCTTGAGATAATTAAGCCACAGACAGACAGACAGACAGACAGACAGACAGAGATTCCTGTTGTTATAGTTAGATTACCCATCTATGCACACCCTAGTGCCACACCCATTTAAAAAAAGTGTACTCCACCTTTCCTTGGCTGCTTGGGTGCACCTGCCCTGCAAGGCTGAGTCAGGGAGCCCAGGCTCCCTGACTCTCTCTCCCTGAAATGTGGCCCGACAGGTCTGATGGGATGACATGCTCAGAGAGATACAGAGAGAGAGAGAGAGAGAGAGAGAGAGAGAGAGAGAGAGAGAGAGAGAGAGAGAGAGAGAGAGAGAGAGAGAGGAGGGGGGAGGGAGCATAGTGGTTGCTGAGCGACTGGCAGCCTTGTCAACCAGGTGGAGTCAGGTGGAGCCGCCCAGGACTGGGACAGCAGCATAGCTCTCCAATGTAGAGGGGAGTGACTAGTGGAACTACAGCTACACCCTGACTGCCACCCCAAGGAATAACAGACTGTGGAGTTTTCTTTTCCTTATCAACTGGAGAGGGAAATCTAGCACTAGACTGTCAGAGTGAAACTTTATTCCCCTCTGCTTTCTCTTTCACTCACTCCCTCACTCTGTGTCTCTCTGGCTGGAGCAGGGGGCAGGTGGTCACTGTGTGAGCTTGTACAGTACACCGGAAAGAGAGTGAGAGGAAGAGAGTGAAGGAGAAGGAAGGCGTGTGAGACAGAGAGAGGAAGAGAGAGAGAGCAGAGACTGGACGGGACGGGTCAGACATGCTTCGCTATGGCTCGTCAAGAGCGGTCACCAGCACCACCACCGATGACTCTCCGGATCTTTCCAGTGAGGTAAATGATCCCCTGGGGAGAGGCCAGGGCATGAGGACTCCGTCACGGGACACGAGGAATGCACACCTCCTTCCCTCTCCACTCTTCTATTCCTTCTTCTCCCCTCTCTACTCTGCATGTCTCTTATCACAGTAATAGCATGGCTAGTTTGTCAGTCTGTTGTTTGGTGCACTAGCTGACAAATCTAGTTGGTTTTCTTTCCCTTCACCTCTGCTCTTTCCCTGATTTCTCCTCTTACTCTCTTCTCTTGTCTCTTTCTTGTCCCTGGGCAATTTTTTCCCGACATCTTCATCTCAGGGTTAATCGCTCTACGTTTCATGATTTGTGGTAATTTGCACGTTTGCAGTGAGGCATGTTCAAAGGTGAGAGTCTGTAATGAGAGCTGGGCACCTGGGAGGCAGTCCTGTTATGTATATTTTATCAGGTCTATCAAGACACGTCACTGTCATAAACATCCATTCTCACTTCTAATGAACTTAATTCATCCAAAAGGATTTATGTCTTGTATATATATTTATACCATGCATCAATGGGGCTACATTTATCTCATTGATAATGCCATCATGTTTTTACTAACAGCTAAAGATGAAATAAACATAGTTTGGAAACCTACCTCTATCTACCAATACATAATGGGATGGATCCTGGGAGCTTAGCTGAGCTGATGGTACTCAGGCACTTGGGTTTGTGTTTACTACCATCAATGCTACAAATCTACAGTGTGGAAAAGTTGTTTTCTCAACCACTGTAAATTAATTCTGTGTTTGTGGTAGAGGTGCAATGGCCTACAAATATATGAACAGTCTGTTAATTTCATCACTAGTCATAGTGCTAGCCATGAAACTGCTTCAGGAGTTGATATTGTTTTTAATTATGTGAGCATGTCATCAGTTATTACCTTTAAAACCACAATACAAATGTATCAGCTAAAGTGTTTCACTGTAAGAAAAAAGTTTTGACAAGTCTGTCTGTATTTGTCTGTTATTTCAATCAGAGGATGATTCGGCGTCTCAGACTAACACTGCATTCTGGGGAAAATGGACAGAAGGAGACCATGAGCACCCACTCTGACTCTAATGTAAGTCTCAAAACACACACACACACACACACACACACACACACACAGACTTACACACTCACATGGACACACAAACACAGACACTCCACCTATCCTGTGTAATCAATGTGGTATAATTTCCCTATCTCAGCCCTCTTTAACTGTC
The DNA here is from genome assembly GCF_963692335.1 of Osmerus eperlanus. Lineage (NCBI taxonomy): Eukaryota > Metazoa > Chordata > Actinopteri > Osmeriformes > Osmeridae > Osmerus > Osmerus eperlanus. The sequence goes on along the minus strand of NC_085027.1, from coordinate 16,552,260 downwards.
ACACAGTCTGTGCCTTTCAATCTTTTTTCTTCATATAAACACAGCATACACACAGTCAATGAAAGCACGAATGGTGGACAGGTGTGAATGTGGGCAAAAAGTATGCTTTGATCTAGTGCTAAAACACACCATAGACTGCCTGTACATTACAGAACGAGTAAGGTATGGAGCAACAGAGATTCATGGCTCTTTTGTTATCTGGGCCAGTTACGCAATTGGAACCACACAGGGGTGTGTACACACACATCTGTTTCTAGTTTTGCTCAGTGGTCTGCGAAAAAAGTTTGTGAATGTATTAGACGGAAATCACATTCACTTGTGTCTATGCTCTATATTGTGTGTGTATTGAGTAAATATTGGTCAGTGCGCTCACCCCTTCGAAACCTGTTGAGGTGACTTATAATGTACATTACAGTGCCGCGGCCAACAATACACATAACCAACCAGTTCAGTTGTCTTGAGCTACACTGAGAGCTGCAGTAGTATCATGTTTACCGTGTAGGATTGCTCTGTTTTAATGGAGCTGAGATCTAGGAAGTGGTGATGTAAGAGGTTGACAGCATCTCAGTGTGGTCTTGTGGGGAGGTTCGGGGAAGGCTGGGCGCCTCTCCTAAGAGGCAGGGAACGTGACAGAAAGCAATACTACATGTTCTGTGTACCTTGGCCTGGAATATTTCAGTATTTATCTAGCCTCCCCCACTCTTGTACTTACCATCAAAGTTCAACTGATAGCAAGTCGGCTAATGATGTAAACTGTGAATCTCTGTCCCTTGGGCTAGTGTTAAGTGATGAACATTTTGACCTTATGTCTGGTCCTGGCACTGTTAGTATAGAGCTTCACCAATGTGGAAGATCTTCAGGGGTAGTAAACAAAAACGTTTTGTTTTGTGAAATGGCTTTCCTGTTTGACATTCATGTTCTGTCTGAATTGCCTATTTTGTGCGACACGTCAGCTGTGGAATGAGACCAACGTGATGGTTACGGAGGACAGGAGGGTCAGGTGCCGACAGCGAGGGCCTCAAAGGTGTTCGCAGATGACACAACACGAAACGTGTCTGTGTGTGGGGAGTGAGGGGGAGGCCAGCTGTGCCCTGCCCCCCTCTGCATAACAATCCCCACTTAACGAGCAGCTCAGCACTAACAAGACTAAATGCTCTGGAGCGGACAGGACAAACTGTACATGACATTCATCATCACAGCCAGTTACCTTCAGAGACTCTTACAGATCAGCAGTGTAAATGATGAGCATGTCAAGAATGGGGTTAGGGGTTCCTTAGAGCAACCCCTACCTTTCCTCATCTCCTCAGGTAGCAGGCATCACGCACGCTAAGAGCCCAGTGCAGGTGACCTCAGTGCCTCAGCCTCACCTTGTTGTCAGGTTAGCCTTGAGTACATCAAACTGTAAAATGTCAGGGACATAAGACATTCCCCATGTCAACATGAATCTTCGAAGTAAGGCTGTGCAGTCTTGAAACAGCCCTTGCTACATGAAGTGGTCTCTCATGTACTGTGGAATTTGTATTGAAGGTGACTCCCTTTCAGTATGCACAGCTATTACTTAAATGAAACATGGCGTTGAATGAAATTTAAGAACCCTGTGACAACGGAAGACAGAAAAGAACTGCTAATTAAAACAAGCAAGACCAGAAAGCTAAGTGAAGGAGGGTGGAAACAACCAGGACGTCTTACAGAGATCTTCTCTTTCAGTCGAAACAATAACAAAAAAGTGACCTGCCATGAAATCTTGAAGGGTGTGTCCTGTAACCTGACACCGGCTGGAAATAGGTCTGTCAGTGACATCAGGCTGGATGTGGTGTAACACATCTACTACAGTACTATGCATGAGAACAGCCTGGAGCTGCCACATTTCATAAACCTGGGCCTGCAGTCACATAGCTTTCATCAGCACATGTGGTTTTAGTCAAAGAAAAGTGCCTTCAAAGTTAATGCCATCCGGTGAATATTTACAATACAAAATGAGTCAGGTGGCTGAGCGGTTATGGAGTCAGGCTCGTAATCTGAAGGTTACCGGTTTGATTCCCGGCTGTGCAAAATGACGTTGTGTCCTTGGGCAAGGCACTTCACCCTATTTGCCTCGGGGGGAATGTCCCTGTACTTACTGTAAGTCGCTCTGGATAAGTGCGTCTGCTAAATGACTAAATGTAAATGTACTAGACATACTGTCCATGTCCCCCCTCCCCCATGTGGATGTGTCCTGAGGAAAGGAAAGGAGGCATTCAGCCTGTGGAACTAGTCTTGCATGAGACAGTTATGTGTGATAAAACTCACTGATATCCTATCAACTGTGAGAATAGAGATCAATCTGACATCCAAATATGTACTTGTCTTTTTGGATATTTCATCCGCCTTTCCATGATCACATTAGACAGTTTTCCAGTGGTACCTTAGAGCAGGTTGAAGTCCTTTTGGAACAACATGAAAATATCTGTGGGGATTAATGGACACTGTTTGACTTCAGTCAAAGATTAGGGTTAGGTAAAAATATTACATATTCTGCAAACATTCAAATATTAGTTCTGTCATCGTCAGTATGGGATATATGCACGCAGTACTGCCATAATGACCTCATTGTGAGTGTGTGTATTGTACTACACAGCCATAAAACATAATGAGGGCCATTCTTCTATCCCATCTGTTAGAATTCACATAGCCAATTAGGAAGCCTCATCATTTCTGGTCAGACTGCTCGTGGATTGTGTGGTGTAGAAAGCTCTATCCAGCAGATTAAGCCATGAAACAACACTGGCGTCATTGTTGTAGTTCTTCCTCTCTTATCTCCTCTGGAGAGACTGCTACCTTTTCCCCCATTTCGGCTCTCCCCTCCACTGACCTCCTCTCTCCTGACTGATTGGAAGTCTTGGCTCAAGTTTACTGTGCAGATATACGTCCCGCTCATTTCTTAGAAAGATTTTTATATAGATATCAAATTCAGACATCTTTCTCTGAAGCCCTGTTATCGGGTTTAAGAGCGTGCTAACATCTATTCCCTAGCTCTTACTACACCCAATGTGTGGACATTGCTAGGAAACACTGTGTAATGACTCAAATCAGACTGACTATTCAAATGACAGGTGATCATTTTTGATACCATAAATAAATGCTTTGCAAATGCATTGCAGTATTCATCCCAGATTTCTATATTCTACCATTCTAATATGGACTAGATATAATAGTAATAACCATGACATTTTCTGTGTAAATGTAATTTAAAGAAGAGAGTAAATAAAGAGTTATTGGACTTTTATGTTTGGAAAAATGCATTGACACAGATACTGTGTGATGCTCTGTTTCTCAGCAGGAAGTAGGAGGAGAGAAGGAAAAAGTTGTCAATGGGACACGAAAGAAGAATGGCTTGATCCAGAGAGAGAGACCGGCGGGCAGGGAGTCACCTGAACAGGTAGAGAACCACACCCTGGCGGATCACTGACATGCTCTACAGTACAGAGTCTCCTGCTGAACTTTCGGTTCACGTCAACTTACTGAATTCAAGTTTCATGCAAAGGTCTTGCACACTTGCAGACTTCTTACACATGCTGTATGGAGGAGGGGCAATGCTGAGCATTTTGTGCTGGTATGTCATAATGTACAGTATGGATGCATATTATGACATACCAGCTCACAGAGCTGATGTTGCCCGGCCCAGTCAGAGGCACACACGTTCTCTGTCCCCTGGTCATGCTGTTCTGTGGCTTGGGGAAGGTCATTGTGCAGGCTCCAGTGTTGTTAAATAATGTAGAGCAGTGATGCGCGGGTGTGTGCTTGCGTGTGCGGACGGAATGACTGATCCAAAGTATAGAGAACACATTGTTTCATTCACAAAACGAGACTGATCAAATATTAACACCTCACTGTTTTTATCTGTGAGACGGCAACCATATCTGTGTAAGTCAATGGATTCCTCAGGTTATAAATGACACACAGTGACCCTGTGTACGTCTTGATGCTGATATAGTGTGGGAACACACCTGTGCTCCTTCAGGCCCTGTTTCAGAGAAAAACAAAAGGGGGACAGCTGGAGCTCATGTACTGGGTTGCAGAAACACGACACCCTCGCTGCACCCTGCACTGTTGTAGTCACTGGTCCCCAACCTCCAGTTTAGACTGCTCAGCAGCAATACTTGAAATACCTAAGCCTGCACAGGTACACAAACACACACACATGGGCACACACCCACATGCACACACATAGAGACGTACACACACACGCACAAACTCTCAGGCAGGCACACACAGACTCTGGCCCAGTGGAGTGTGCCTCAGAAACCTGAGCGGGGCGATCCTGTCTCCCTCAGCACCTCGCAGCGGTGACCAATGGGGTGCAAGAGACGCCGCAGCAGCCAGGGCCCAAGGTGTACGGAGTGGTGCAGAGGACAGGCTCCGACAAACAACAGGAAGTGATGGCGTGCGAGTGGTCTGTCAATCACCTGAGGGATGAGATGAGATACATCAAGGAGGTGAGTGGTGGAGACCAGGAGACAGGGATGAGCCTGATTCTAGTTAAGGATTGTGAACAAACAGAGCTGTGGCCTGCGGTACTCCTGCCAGCCCTGCCCTACTTACTATTAGCATGCTAGCACACAGCAGGCACCACTCACATCCTATGGATTTGATCTAGCCTGATAGAAGCACTGAGGATGTGGGACTTCATATCCGTGTTGTCTCTGTTTCCCACAGGTGAGAGACTCCTTGGAGAAGGTCAGAGAGCGGATGTATGGCCAGTTTGGAGGAATGCAACAGTCAATGGAGAAACTATCTCAAGAAATCAGGGTAAGACAATCCTGTACTTACGACTACACAGAAAGTGATAGTAAAGGTCTGTAATTTACTCTAAACATGTAGCTAGACACTAAACCATGAATAGATGTGGGGGGTATGATTGCTCCGGCCTGTCTCTCCAGTCGGCAAACTCCCAGAGGCGGAGTCTGGAGGCCGAGGTGAGGGTGAGAACAGCAGCTATGGAGACATTCGACCAGATGAACAGCTCCCTCATATCCTCCAACATCGATCTGCAGGTACAGCATTTATAGACAGGCCAGTCACTGCCCCATCTCAGCACACAGCATTTGAGAACTTGTCACACACAATTCGACCACATACCTCTTTGTAGAGGCTTATGACCCAACAGAAAGCTACATTTTATTTTTAATGACAGAACAAGCAATTTAATTGTTTCTTTCCCCATATGACTTTTATATGACATGATATTCTGGATGGGTTTGAGGAATGAAAAGTAGGTTCCTTTGCAGAAATCCATCCTGGAGAACTGCCAGAACCGTGTAGACAAGCGGGATGAGGTGAGGAACCTGCGCAGCTCCTGTGAGAAGGCTGAGGAAAAGCTGAGAGAGAAGGAAAGACAGCTGGTGGCTACAGAGGCTGAGAACCGCACGCTTAAACTACAGGTAATGCTGCACACATACCATACTGTACTCACACCCTGTGGACATTGACCCTAACCCTAACTCTAACCCTAACAGCCTTTGATTTGTAAATATTTGAATGAACAGCAGAAGAAGAGACTTATGGCTCTGCATGTGGACAGCAAGCTGTCGCATAACTGACTAGGGATGCTAAGTGCCATCCTTGTGCACAGGTGTTGCACCAAATATAGCAGCTGTGAATATGAAGTTCATGTTTTTTGTGATGTGCTGAACGTAGGCTGACTGGTTTTTCATGGACTGGAAAACACATTTTTACCACTCGATGGTTGGATGTCTTATACCTCAGCTGGACTAACTGGATGTTTTTCAAATATATACAGAGGGGCTCTGAGCCTTAAGGTCAGCAGGGATAAAATATCAAATGGGCAGTGTAGGCCGCTTCACCAGTATCCTGCACACAGTATTTCCCTCTGCTTGTGCTTGAGCTGACCTGGCACGTTTGTTTTGGGTGCGACCCGCATGGATTCATTGTTGATCTTCCTGTTTGTCTCGTCAGCAGCCTTCTGGGCAACCTTGTACCTCTTGAAGTTCATTAAGTCGAAACCCAGGTACATGCTTATGTCATTAGTCATGACACATATGCAAGTAGTGTTGTCATATTCATCAAATGCCTCTCTCGGTTCTTCATTGTCAACATTCTCACCATTGATGATAATCACAGAAATATGTTCAAATAGGGGAGCCTTGTTTTTAAAGATGCTATCGACATCTCTCTAGGTTGTTCCACAGTATCATTTTTTTATTGTTGCTGTGGAACAACGAACAAATGGTGGAACTTGTTATTCCACAGCCAACTAATGGGCAAACATACAAGTAGTCCTGAGTTATTTATTATAATATAGCTTTAAATAGAACAAGATCAACAAGATTACTTTGTTTGTCCCTAGGGATATTTATCTTGGACAGAAAGGCTGCCACAAATAATACATCCAATGAAAGTGTGGTTACAGACATACACCACGTAGCACCAACAAGTGCATTCAAATACAGTCAATTCAATTATACGCGTATTCCATCCGTACTAGTGCGGGATATTTCTACCTGACTTTGAGGTAACCTCTTGGTCCCTAACATGTCATACCTTGCATTGCTCAAGTAGTATGATCTGTTTCCAGTCTCATCTACTGCAGGGTGAAATCATATTTCTGTCTCTTTCAGTCTCCTTATTCTGTGCTTGATTTCATCTGCTTCACGCTCTGGTTCAGTCATCCAACGTTAATCTTCTCTCCCCAACTCTCCTCATTCTCTAACCGATGGGCCTCAATATCTCCCCTGATTTCTGGACATTCAGTTTGAATTTCATGTAACAATGAGTGACAGGTCATGAACGCAGTTTTCTGTCTCACGGAATACAACTGTGAAATCAGACTTGACAGAGCATTACACGCAATGCTATAACGAAATGAATTTGACTGTAAAGTGACAACAATTACCCTTCACACTATGCTCTCTTCCTTTCACCATGATATGAGATTGTACATATATGCTTTGTCTAAACATCAAGTTGTGGGCTGTGCAGGTGGAGACGTCCCAGCAGACCAGCAGCCAGGCCCTGCAAGATGTGACAGCCAGGCTGCAGAAGCAGCACGAGGAGAGACTGAGGGAGGAGCAGAGAAAACACAGAGAGGAGATTGAGAACCTTCAGGTACATGACTTAGGCTGATTTATGTGATTTATATATAGTATATATATGTTAGTATATACGTCAAGATATATTAATCATGAAGCCTTACTTGCAGGCAATGTTTTAAAGCAGGGCAGCTTCTATCTACTATCTTGACAATGTGTCCGTGTGCAAGACTGAGAATATTAACATTTAACACTCCCTCTAGTGGTTAAAATAATAACCTGTCTGTCAGTGATATTTTTTAACCTTAATGTTACAGGCCCAAATTGATGAGTACGTGAAGCGACTGGAGGAGGCCGAGAGGAATGCGAAGATCTTAGAGGCCAAGATTGCTGAGAGAGACCAGAGGATTAGTGAGGTTGAGCGCCTGCTGGACTGCATGGGACAGGTAAGATCGGCACAACAATACCGAGGAGGATGTTCAGTGCAATATACCAAAATGACATGTTGTCATTTGGGACTGTCACAGGAAAAGGGCCATCTTCAGATGAAACTGCAGGAGTGTGAACAACGTCTTCACTCGCTGGAACTCACAGACAAAACAAATTCATCAGCTTCCAAGAGGTACAAATACAAACCCATGAGAAAATCACAACTGTACAGTTACATAGGAATCCTCATACCATTATAGAGCCAGTGCAGATACTAAACTTATTGTGTGATGCACAGTGAATTCAAAGAGTTGACAGACTGCCAATGTCTCCTCAGGTCTCAGAAGCTTGAAGAAGAGGCATCAGAGCTCAAGGAGAGGATAAAGCACTTGAACGACATGGTCTTCTGCCAGCAGAGGAAGGTCAAAGGCATGATAGAGGAGGTGCGGGCCATCTACCATGTCAAAACATTCATTCAAAAACATAACCTTCAGTTTAGTTTTTAAGTATCACATGATTCTTTTTTTCTGACCGATGTCTAGGTTGAATCGTTACGAGCTAAAGTGGCACAGAAGGACATGTTCATCTCAGAGCTTTTGGACAGAATCGCTATTGTGGAGTGTGAGGTAAAACAACATGGTGACACAAGCAGACACTGTCCAATAAAATGTGTTGTCAAACTACGTTGTGGCGTAGTTTGTTGTGGCCCAGTGTGGTGTGGTTTAGTTTTGCCTGGTCATGAAAACTACCCCTTACTGCAACTCTCTGAGTGTTGGTCTGCATGTACTTTTATTTTACTTCATTTTACCGTCACACTCAAAGTGACATCACGTTCACCTTGCTTGTGCCTTGAGCTGTTCTGACTCTGTCCTTTGATCTTTTTCTTTTCCTAGAATAATGAGTTAGAAGACAACTTGAAGTATTTTATGTCTGTGCAGAGTGCTCCAAAAGAAGTAGTGCAAACCAGAGAGATAGGAGTGGGCTGCAATCTGCCCCCCAGGTAAACATCACCAACAACTGTGCCTTCTTCCTCTGTGTCTGCTAACACTCCTGAAGGGAAGTTTTATTGCTACGTCTGATCCTGTTTCCACAGACCTGAGGCGATGAGGGTGGATGATGAGCCTGATTTCCAGCCCCCCCATGTTTACCCGGAATTCCTGCCCTCCCCAGCCCAATTCCAACCCAGGCATAGACCAGCTCAGCCTTCATCAATCAAGCTCCATTCCAGAACACACCAGCCAGGTCCTCTGCCACCCAGCAGACTGCAGTCTAGTTTACTGAGGTATTCTCCTTGTGAGTACAGCCGGTCCCTGCAGTCCAGTCCTCCAAGGTCCCGTGGAACTCTGACAAGTCCAATGCTGTCCGAATCTGCCACTCTGAGCCCAGTGCAGTCGGGCCCCGACCAAGACATCTCAGTACAAACCTCAGACACGGCCTCCAGTGAGGAGAAGCCTACTTCAGGCCCACCCTGCTCTCCAGCAAGATCCAGTCGTATCTACACTCCTTTCATGAGACTTATGGAGATAACAGCAAAGATTAATATAGAGTAGCTAATCATACAGTATTGTTTGATATCTGGGGTGGAACACAGTTTGCACTGCTTTGTAAATCACGATGGGAGTATTCTGTATAGGCTGTAAATAGTGAAAATCTATTGACAGTGAATGTACTTTCATGTTTGTAAAGGTTTATATTTATACTGCGTCTTTTTCTGCAATTTTTCTCAAAACATAATTATTATTTTCTTAATCCCTCATATATGTACACTAAATATTTATGAAATATACAGTATGTTGTGCCTTTGTTAAAAGCTTGCTTAATGATACCCAACATTGGTTGTGGGAATCTCTTACTTTTTCCTGCAAAATGAATATTACCTAAGTTAATATGGGTGGATAGGCCTACAAAAGGACTACCTATGTCTTTAAGGAACTGCCATTCCTGAGCCAATTAATTGCATAAAGTCTAACGAAATTAGTAGATTTTGTCTACACTGCCAGGACTGTGTTGAAGAGGTGTTGATGAACCAAGAAGCTAGAGGTCTATGATGTGCCTTTCTGAATGAGACATATCCAGTGAATTGTTTAAATCAGTGTACTTGAAAAACCTAATAAAACTATCCCATTAGTGATTGCTTTTGTCTGAGACCTATTTTGTTTATAACTCCAGAATAAACACTGAGAGGCGCTGTCGATTCACGAGTAAGCACTGACCGTCTAGTCTGATGTATTCACTTAGATACAATTCAAACTATGTTATGCGCTTGACAAAATCACAGCTTGTTGCAGTAAAAACTAAATTGTTTTCTCAAGTGAGTATTTTAAAAACATTTTCAATAATAATTCAATCATTGGAAATGATAAGCGCGTTTAAAAGTCGTCACTTCCTGATTCCGGTTGTCAGGTCTGCGCAGTTGTCAACAACCATGAAAGAAAGAAGTAGCACATAAACACTGACTTAGCGGTATCATGTGTAAATCATGTGTAAAATGTCATAGAAATGATACCTAAATCGGGATAAAGTCTTTTTAAAAGTGTATTTGTGAGTTCGAGAAACAATGTCCTCATCGTGGACAGAACGTCAGGGACAAGTGGGGGATCTAAGGAACAAGAGCAAGGAAGAACTTTGTGAATTGCTATCACGTCAAGAGAAATTACTGTCCAATAAGTGAGTACAGTAGACAGCTACGTAACTGTATTTAAGTAGTAGTAGTAACCTATTTTGAACAATTTAATAGCATCTTAATGCTATAAACCACTTCAGAATCTAACATCAGCAGCCAACCTATGTAACATACAGTTACAGTTAGCTATCTTAGATAGCAACTGTGTCGATGAATGACTCACAAGATAGTTAGCTAGCTAACGTTATATATTTACATGAACAGCAGACTGACCGATTTATTTTTATTATTCACAGGCGTTTCATACAGACCCTTCCAGACAAAGGTAGAAAAATCTTAGACTTTGCAGAGAGAGTTCGTCTTGCTCTGATCAACAATGAAGAAGAGAAAAGCAAACAGGACAAGCTGGCATCTGTCAGGTCAGAGTTACAGTCCAAATACCAGCAGGCTCTCACACAGCGAGCACCTTCTGTCCACAACAAACCTGAAACATCCCAACAGGGCCGACAGGGTGGGGACGCAGCCTTGGGGAGGGTCCAGGACATGGACACATCCCCCCTGTCACCCCATATGCAGCCAACTGTCCTCAGCCAGCAAGACAACACTGCCTCCTATTTATGCGCTGTAGTAGCCATAGAAACCAGTCCTGCTGGCAATACTGGGTTCCCTCAGAACTCCGACAGTCCAAAAGAGAGTGACCTAGCCGAGGCCTTGCAGAGGGTCAGCCTGTCTGATCCCACTACCGTGGGTTCCAGTGGATCCTCCAAAGACGTATCCAACAGCCCTGTAGCTAATGCTAACCCCTTCTCTGGAGGCCAGCCAATGAAAAAAACTCACTATACAGAACTGGTGGAGAGGAATGAAAAGAACCCTGAGACAAAAAAGCACAAATTCAAACCTAATCAGTGAGTACACGTTGAATTGCTGTGTGTCAAAGGAGTGTGTCTTTCTTAAGTAGAGCTGTTTATTAAGATGATGAATGCCCCAGATGAGGGTCTATAGGCTTTTTTTTTCTGTCCTTTTTGAGGAAGTGATATATATTTTGACAAAGATCTCCTTTCTCTATCTTCAAAGAACGCTAAACCCAAGAGCCGACGTCTCCCCTTCAGGGTCCCTGTCCCCCGGCCCTTCCACCGGAGGCCTTGTTCCGTCTCCGCTCTCTGCCGAAGTCCGGAGGGAGCGGGACAGGAAGCACCTAAATGACATCACCGCAGCCAGGCTTCCCCCTCTGCACCACAGTCCTGCCCAGATGCTGTCCCTGCATGAGTCAGCCTGTCTGCTGCAGGATCAGACCAAGAAACAACTGGTGAGAGGCACACGCACCGCACTCACCGACGGTTCAAACCCACGCCGTCGTCACCGTCATAAAGAAACACTGCTACATGTGCAATCATCTGACATGACCTTGACATAGCGTGTGCTTTGATATATCCACAGAGATATGATATGGAAAAATATGCCATTACAGATATACCTGCGTTTGGAGCGGGTAGCTTTTGATGAAGTGTCGCTCCTGCTCAGTCAGTGTCGTTTTGATTCCAGGAGCTGCAGGCCAAACTGGCAGCCCAGAAGCTGTGTGACGGGCTGAGGATCAGTATGGGCAGCTACAGCCCAGAAGGGGGCCCCCTGGCTGTCTACCGGGAGGTTCACGACGACGAAGACTCGGATGAGGACTAATCCTGGGAGGCCGGTGCCGGGAGGGTGGGCGGGCAGGTGGGTAGCCTGACCCATGACCCCGAGATGACAGGCTCTGGGCCCTGCATCAGGGCCAGCAGAGATTTATCAGTACAAAGGCAGCCAGCCTCAGAGGAGATGCTCATGGACTTGTTGTAAAGTGAGGACCAGCGAAGTGGGTGTTCCAGACTTTAAGCTCAGGGAGGTGAATGGAGACAGACTTGGTTAAAGGCCTTTAATCTTCGGTGATTTAGAGTTGTCACTTGTGCCGTGTCAGCATCAACACTTGCTCTAGGGTCCTCACTTTGGGCTGTGTGAGTCTCATGCAGTGATCATCTGGTGGCTGTGTAGAAGGATTGTCTGTAAAATCCCCTTACACAAAAGAATGTGATATGTTGAGGCTGCTGTACAGTATTGTGAGGCATGTGGTTTATTTATCCAAAAGACTGAAAACCGACGATATTCTGTACTTGTGGATGTTGGACTTGTGAAATAAATATTTTTTATGATTACTTTTTTGTATACAAACAAAGGGTTCTTTACATCTTGTGATTACATCTCCATTTGAGTACTCTGATTAATGCTTGATTGTTAATTGCTGTTGGTGATAAACCGGTGTGCTGACATCTTCCAGCAGAATGTTTGGTTAACCCTGCTCTGATTTGATGAGAGCAATGACTCAGCCGTCGTTTAAGCCTGTGAAGTTATCAGTGGAGAAATCTCTGACACGCTTTAGAAGATTAATATAAGGGTAGTGAAATATCGAAGCTTGATGGAATCGGCCCAATGGCTGAAATACATCTGGATTGCATTTGGATCGTGTTACTGCTGGTAATGGCAGAGTTTGATGGGATGGCAGCAGTCTGACGTGACATATGGCAAGTATCATTTCTCAGTTTTACTAATGCTGATAAGGAGTGCCAGCAACATTAAACCTCTTCCCAAACAGCCATGCCCATTCCCAACACATCAATTCCAAGTCTTTCTGAACCTCTAACTGAACATTTTACTTTTAGAGGCCTATGATTCAGGAATTTTAATGAGGAATAAAAGAGAAGTGATTGAGGTGGAGCTCGGGGGGGGGGGGGGGGGGGGAATGAGGCAGAATTCACATGGGTCTGAGCCTAGTGGTTGATGCTCCTTGATAACCTCTGGTAATTGCTGCCGAGGCATTGGTGGGAGCTGCGCTGGAAAAAACACCATCTGGCTGCTGTGTGTTTAGACATAGTGTCTGATGGACTCCAGAAAGACTGCTCAGACGTCCAATAATAAATATGTCAGCGAGCTTCAGAGAGGATCTTCCCCGTACTGGGATTAATTAAGGCCTACCTTGCTTACATAAATGTGGAGACTGTTACCAATTATGGGGTGCTTTTTTCCCCTGCAGCTTTTCTCCATGGTATCCGGCCCGTGCTATCACTCACAAGCACGTTGATATGGCTGAGCTGGAACCAAGTATGCGTCCTATGGCCAGAGTCTTTAAGTTGTTCGTTTTGGAGGTTGTTTATACTTGTGGTGAATCCCACACCCCTTCCTTCAGATTAATAAACCGCTCATGAGGTAGTCTGCAAGTGATTTACTCCAAATGCAAGTCCGAAATCACATGTCTCCGGGGACAAGGAATAATTTGGACTTGGGAGGGAAAATGGCATATGATTTCAAAACTGCCTCTTCAAAGACCAGTCTCAGCCCCGTCTTGCAGTGAACATATGATGTATAGACTGGCACTAAGCTCAATTTGGACTCTCAGAGGAATGATTGCATTATGTTTGCCAGGTTACACAGTCGTGAGGTCATTTGCTTTTTTCCTTTCACTCCACTTATGTTTTTCTCGTCCTTTTTTCCAAGCACATACTTCGGATATGCAAAAGGAATATGAAATAATGCAGCTCTCAGAAGCATGATTCTGCAGATAAGGTTTCAGTTTATCCCTCATTCCAATTAGTAACAGCTCTGCACTTTCTTACCAGGTCCAAATTGAATTATGCATTCCAGATTTTGGGGGTTTAATTCATTTGTATTTTGATACGTGCCTTGTTGATGAATTGTACACGTCAATATGTTTTTCTTTTTATGATGTAGAGGTTGTTTTTGTTTTGTTTTTTTACTCTGTGGTATTTGCTTGGGGTATGTTTTTCATAATAAATCCCAATGCGTGGAAGACATACCTCAAAGCAGGTTAGAAAATGTCAGTGTTTTGATAACACATCAAATGTTTTCATTGAGTTGGTGCTGTATGACTGGTGTTACTTCTACATTTTCACATGGTGACGCATGTGTAGCAGATAGAAGGGCCAGACATTCTTCTGGGTCTGGCTTTGTGTCTACTGTCTTTTGACCCTTCAGTAGGTCTACCACAGTTGTTTTGTGTGGAGTCAGATGGCTGAGCGGTGAGGGAGTTGGGCTAGTAATCTGAAGGTTGCCAGTTCGATTCCCAGCAGTGCCAAATGACGTTGTGTCCTTGGGCAAGGCACTTCACCCTACTTGCTTCGGGGGGAATTTCCCTGTAGTTACTGTAAGTCGCTCTGGATAAGAGCGTCTGCTAAATGACAATGTAAATGTACATGACATACTGTCCATGTCTCTCCCCATGTGGATGTGTCCCTCCAATTGTTGACCTGGCAATGCCATGCTCATGATACTGTAATGGTGACGTTGACAGTTTATTAAGTGTTAATACTGCTGCATCTGTGGACATGTTTCTTTGAAACAGACCAGGTCATTGAGCCCGTATGACAGACACCACACCAAGTCCAGGTCCCAGTGCTCTCCTCTAACTCTCATCAAGAGTTTAGAGTACGACGTGTGAGAGAGGCAGCAGCAGCAGAAAGGAAGATGGTTGTTTATGTCATCATATATTCCAGAAGAGGAGTCATCATGCGTGGCCACAACAGTCCTGGAAGTGTCTGCAGCTGCCTTGCCATCAACACCACATGCAGACAATAAGAGCCCGCCGAATTCCCCGGCTGGTGTTGATCCTATCATGGCACACCCACAGAGACAGAGCTAGCTGAATCTCTCTCTCTTCAGGCCAAGACCAAATATTCCCTTCACTATGATGCTGTTATTTATTTATACTTTAACAGTATTTTGCTTTAATATTTTATCCATGACTGTAAACAAACTGGCGTGTGAATGGTGAAGATAATTCAAAGCATGTGCATGCCTTTGTGTCTGTGTCATGGCATTCATAGATATGTCCATATCTACAGTCTATTCTGGATAAGTATGTGTGATTCAAGACTTTGCCTTGATAGTCTATGTTAGTTTTGCCTGGAACAATGTTTACCTTACAGAAGCTGTATCCCTGATCACATAGGGAAATAGATGATATGGCTGTAATTAATTACGATGATGTATTCAAACCACCTCAGGCAGATGGACCACAGAGGTTTGTTTGCCTTCTGCATGTAGCCTCCAAGTTTCCACACAAGATGGCAGTAGCACCACTTTGTTTACTGTAATCCTCTTATCCTGTAATCTCCAACCTTCAACTGTGGACAACCAATTTTTTGTTATTCCACATGCTCCACTTGAAATACTGTAATTAGCCAATTAGTTAATAGCCAATTTAATGGACTCAAGAAAAACACAACTCTCAGGAAATCTATGAGGATACCGGGTATGATGGGGTACTAGGGGAACTAGTGTCAAAATGTATGAATGAATGCTGTTGAACAGCTGTCAGCTGTCATTCGCAGTTGGGAACTGACATAATAGTGTTCAATTCCAGATCGTGAGGCCCTGCTGCTCTGAGGTGTGGTGGGTGGATGTCCCCAGTGTGGCCCCCAGTGGACCACAGTCCAGCACCTGCTGAGGCCACCGCTCTGGGATCCACATCTATGAATCAACCAGGAGGGGCGAGAAAAACCCTCCCCAGTATGAAATCTAGTGCCTGCATCTGTGCCGGAGCGAGGACTCCCACAACTGTTGCTTGGAGAACTTTGCATAACAATCGTGAGGCAGCAGGGAGAAAAGGCGGAGGGAGAAAAAAGAAGGAGGCGAAATGGGCTGCGGAGCTCGGAGCGGGCCAAGAAGCTGCCAGCGTCCCAGCCGCCCCACGTCTGGGCTGGCACGCCATTAAGCGGGCAGCTTCGAGACCTGTCAAAAGCTCATCACGGCGAGGAAGCCGTCTCCGTGGGGATTCTGCAGGGGTGCCAGGGCACGGTAGGGGAGAGAAACCAGAGCCTCCTGCCCAGCAGCTTGGTCATAATGAGGAGGAAAATTCCCATTCTTGTATCCAGATTAATGTAACAACAACAATGTGCTTTTGTCCATCTTTTTTCTTTCTTCCCCCCCACCCCCATTTCTTCTCATCAGCTGAACCACAAGTTTTTATATCTGATTTCTATATCTTTAGTCCTAGATCATTTATGTAATGGAATAACAACGTGTTATTGCATCGAGCAAAGCACAACCACAAGCAAAGCCACCTTCACTCATTCAGAGCAGTTCAGAAGTTACTTCAGAGCATCCTGAAGTAGGAGTTTGCTCATTCTGAAGTTGTGCAATATCATAATATTGCACAACTTCAGAATGAGCAAACTCATTTTTGGTGTTGTCAAATAACCTTTGTAAGTGGACATTGTTATATTCAAACTGACAGAGGAAACATGGAATGTCTTAGTGTGTTTAGTAATGGCCTGGTAGAAGACATGAGAGATGTTGTCATTGTGCTCTGATGACTTTGGCCGGTGTCAGTTATGGCATTCAGGACCCAGAATACCAGTTTTAACTCCTTGGCTGGGTCATTTATATGTGACTTCATATGACTTCAGCTGTCAGTATAACGGGCGTGATAAATACAATGTAATTCTGTTTTTCATTATTTTCATTCTGTTCCAGTGAAATCATGCTGCCTAATTTATGACAAGCACTAGGAGTGAAAATGTACAGCTACTTCAGGTAGACTTTCAAATTTGAGAGTGCTAACTTCATTTGTACGATCATGAAATATAGCATGTCAAAAAACATTATTGCCACCATTATTCATTAGGTTTCAATTGTGAAAGTGAGATGTGGCATATCACTTCTCTAAATTAATTAATATTTGAGTCTTAAGACAGATATTAGCAGCACCATGTTTTATGTCACAAGGTATCTGATAAGCTGCTGATGAAAATGTAGGGACTGTGTCTGCCTATATGCCTTTTGGTAAGAACTTGTGTTCTATGCTGCATGTGGTAGTAAAGTTCTGCTTTGGGCCTTGTGTCTTACAACAGTAGTAAAAAATCTGCAGTAAAAAAAGAGGCAATCCTTCTTAACCCACCTCATAACAATTACAAGGCCTCTATATGGAACTGCTGGCTTGTTTATATGCTCTAATGTTGTGTCCACGCCAAGCCTGCTCTGAGCCTGGGGGCCTGGTGGTTTTTGATTGCAGCAGGGAGTGTGTTGGAGCGCAGAGTCAGCATCACGATTCTGGCTCCGCAGGACGGCTGGAGAGGGGGATATGTCAGAGGAGTCTGGGTGGGTGTGGTGGTCTCCGCCTGTCTGTCTGTCTGTTTGTTTATTTGTTTCCTTGTTTGCTTGCTCTGAAAGTCTCTGTCGGAAAACCAGGAAGCTTCAGTTTTCCTTCTTTTATCACTTCCATGTCTCAAATCCTAAGAGCAAGCATATTTCTTCAATGAAGGCTGAGACGCGATCCAAACATTAATTACCATAATGTTCTCCAGATCGTCTGAACTAATAGTCACAGATGATGCTTAATTTGCAGTTATTGAACACATTTGCCAACTACTGTGTTGTGTTGTTCAGTTTTTTGCTTGTCCGAAACAATGCTGCTTACTGTAAATGGCTTGTCCACTCAATTACAGTCTATGGACCAATGTATGGTCATGCCATGAAGATTATACCAGCTCATAGAATCAAAGGTTATTGAGTTGACACTGGCAGATGTGCAGTAATGAGTCTTTCAGTAAGAAAGGCTCAAACTTCCACTCCAATACAAAGTGAAGTAGTAGTTGACCCTGTTCTTGCTCATTCTGGGAGTTTTACATCTCAGTTTACTCCATGGTCTTCTAACGTTGTTGGGATGGGGTTCTGGTATGACTCCAAATATCTCGAAATCCAATCTATTAGGGTGTTATTGGTGTTGAGAGCATCTGGATAGGCCACCATGGTCATGTTTGGTGTAAACTGAGAACTCAGCATATGCTTCAAGCAACACCTGACAGGTTTGATGACTTCACTGTCTGTGGACTGTTCTTGGAGAACAGTCTGGTTTGGGATGTTTCCTGTCACCACTGTTGTTTGAAGACTTATCTCACGGTGCTACTGCAGTGCCACATGGTCTGGGTAAATTTGAAAAAATATTTGAAAAAAAGGAGGTAACTTCATAGTTGTCTTGAAGTTCACAAGTGTTGGATGTTCAATGTGTATGTTAGCCACGTAAGCGGGGGTGAACCTGGCTAAAGAAAGAGTTCCACCAGAAGATCATTACAAATAATTTTCCACCCACAAACATATGGTTGAAATACAGAATAACTAGCTGTTTATCTACCAAAATCTCTTTTGACGTAATACCGAAATACAGTGAGGGTAAAATGGGGGTCTGGGGGCGGAAAAAAGTGCCGCTCTCTTCCTGTTATGGAGGGAAGTTCTTCTGATTCGGTTGTAAGCGGGCGGAGTGTTATCCACCAACTCACTTAAACGAAATTCTTAAAGTCTGTTCATCTTTCACTTTGTTCTCTACCAGCACCAAACAAAACAAAATTAGAACGAGGACCGTGACCGATGGAGAATGCATCACACTCTGGAGGGAGCTGCAGCTGGTCATGCTAGCCTGATGCATACGTACCTCTCTGCCCCAGCCCCTGCAGGTGCCGCGGAGCTGCTGTGTAATAGAAAGCAGAGCTCTGACGATTGGAGAAGGAGTGGAGGGGAGGGGAAAGGAGGAATAGGCACATGGGAGGACAGCAGAGGGGCTTCTCTCCTGTACATGTTTTACATGCCTCATGGGTTGCCTTCTTAGACAGGTGCTGTCACTCACACTGAGGCAGCAATCTCCACTCTCTCATATCACTTTCACTCCATGTGGAGACCTGTGATTGGCTCACAGAGATGTACGCCGTCCGTGTGACAATCCACAGAGCTTCTTGGACGAAAGTTGTTCCAAGACGATGAGAAATGACGATCAGGTCTCAAGGGGGGAGTGAGAGTGTTTTTATTCTGGAGAGATTTTTATCTTTATCTCCCTCCTTTCCACAAAAGAAATACTGTCGACACTTGACAGTTATTGAAATACCTTTAACGACACAACATCATCTTCAAGCCCTGCAGGATTCATATTTCTACAGGGGACGATTCATCCTAAACTTACATCTGCTGGTGAAATAAATCTGCCGGAAGGGAACCACGGGCTGACCCTGTCCAACATCAGAGGGTATCCCCTCAGTCGTGGACGGGGGACTGGGGGAACATCGTCAGCAACGGCAACACACTCAGCCCCTGTGAGTGGCTCTCGGCTCGATCAAGCCCTTGGCAACGCTCTCGAGAGTTCTTATGTTTCTACGACATTGTCTATCAATCCGCTCCCAACAGAACGGCCATTACCGAGTCAGCCACATGAGAGCTTTCTTCTCCCCTGTCTCCCCGACTGGCTCTCCTCTTTAGCTCAAGAAGGGGGTACAAGTGGTCCAAGAGATTGGGTTCTGTGCAAAAGCGGCGGGTGTATAAAGCTTGCTCTGTGGGGTCCTCTTTCACTGACACAGTTGTAAACTAACCCTTCTTCCCACCAAACCATTCAGTTTCGCTCAGCTTTGTGGTTAGGGTGGGTGGGTCGAAGGAAACGTTCTTTTACATTTTAATGACTTATCAAAGCCCTTATGTAATCGCTGAGGAACACGGCGTGCGCCAAAGAGACTATATTCTGCAATCCAATATGATACTTTCTCTTGGCAGGCGTGGGATAATACAGACCTAAAGATTATGTGACATTTCATGACATGTAGAGTATGAGAAGCCTACACTGTGCACATGGAATTCTGTCTGGCATTCAGTACTGGCCCCAGTTGGCCCTCTTAATACATCAACATCTCTCCTGGTCTTGTCCAGCCTAAGCTGCAGTCTCACCAATGTGTCAAAGAGAGTTTTTAGTGAGGAACTCTATGGACCACTTTAGATTGTCTCTGCATGGAGGCTGCTCCCACACTGTCAAAGCTGTCTTTGGTTAATGCTGTGGTTTTCCTCAACTGAGAAGCAAAGCTGGCCAAACCTTTGCTCTCACAATCGCAGCAGTCAGCAGCACGGGCAGCAACTACTACTACTTAATGAGCAGGTACGTAGTTAAGTGTCTAGGTTTTCTGAGAAGGTTTCTTGAAAAGTATATTTCTGTCTCTCTCTCTCTCTCTCTCTCTCTCTCTCTCTCTCTCTCTCTCTCTCTCTCTCTCTCTCTCTCTCTCTCTCTCTCTCTCTCTCTCTGTCTCTCTGTCTCCCTCTCTCTCTCTCTCTCTCTCTCTCTCTCTCTCTCTCTCTCTCTCTCTCTCTCTCTCTCTCTCTCTCTCTCTCCCTCTCCTTCTCTCTCACTGTCAGGTATGTGAATGGTTTCTCCAGCATAGGCTCAAGCTAGATCCTCTCAAAGTGGATTCACATTGGAATTGTATCTGATACACAGACTCAGTTTTACAGTTTTACAGTCCACTGCTGTCTTCAACAATCGTGCACAATAATGTGGCATTTTCCAAAATCCTGTTCTGTGCTGTTTGTCTTTGGGAGTGACTGGGGCATTTATTGATCCCAGAGCCTCTGGCACAGGGCCAGGGTTGGCTCGTACATCCAGGGATGTGTGAAGGTTATGTTGTTTAACTAGAGGAGGCAGGTATGATAAACACCCTGAGAGGGCAGGAACAGGAGGGACATCTGCTCCCTTACTCACTGGCCTGACTGCCTGCATAACTGAGAGCAGGCCTTGAAGGAGCCCCCCTGTACTTCGACCCCCGTACCTTGTCCTCTGACCCCCCCCCCCCATCACGCCCCCGCTTCTCCGCTCAGCACTTCCTCCGTTGTGGCCCTGATACGACGAGAATATCTTGCCAAAAACAAAACAAATAGCAAAGAAGGAACTGGCAAAAGGAGCCAGCCAGCTGTGTCTGTGGCTGGAGGTCCTGTGTGAGTATTCTTTAATCCTGACACCTGCAAGCCATTTCATCATGATTTACAGTGGGGGGAATGCAGGCTGTGGGCGGAGAGGCCAAGCAGGGAAGTGTTTTCGTAGCAAATGACTGGTAAAGCACTGTTGTCGCTTACTGCCCAGGCATTTGAAGTTTGTTGCCCTCTAACCCACTGAGAACTACATTTTGTCATTAAAAAGCATCTGAGAAAGAAACATATGTTTCATTGTGTGTTTGTGTAAGAGTGTGTGTGTGTGTGTGTGTGTGTGTGTGTGTGTGTGTGTGTGTGTGTGTGTGTGTGTGTGTGTGTGTGTGTGTGTGCCTGTTAGGATAAATAGGCTGGAGGTCTAGAGACAGGATATTGGGTCCACATGAACAGCCACCAAACAGAATCTCAGCAGAGCATTATTGACCTGCTAAACCGCCCTTGCTGCCATCATGTCTTCATCCTGGGTTTGGTTTCAGTTTTACATATGTACATTTCTGTTACATAATTGCTAGTTTAATATTGCATTGAGTTAATGCAGGTTAACGTTTGAGGTGGGCTTTTTTGCATTGAGGTTTGATAAATAAATGGCATATGTGTTGAACAGTGGAGCTAAAACAGGGTGTTCACATGCTGTGCAGGATGAAGTTGCCCACCCTTTCTCTTTATTGTCTTCTCTACTCCCAGTGTCTGTCCACTACCTCAACTCTCTGGCTGGCTGGCTGACTGGCTGTCCACTCCCTCAACTCTGGCTGGCTGGCTGGCTGGCTGACTGGCTGTCCACTCCCTCAACTCTGGCTGGCTGGCTGGCTGGCTGACTGGCTGTCCACTCCCTCAACTCTCTGGCTGGCTGGCTGGCTGGCTTTCCACTCCCTCAACTCTGGCTGGCTGGCTGGGATGTTTGTACAGTACATTTGTGGTGTGAAAGCTGATGTTACTCATTTACCTTCCCCTTGCCAGGCATTACCTTCAGATAAGATGGAGGCACAGGAAACAAAGTAAGAAAGAAAACAGTTATGGTAATTGTTTGCAGTTTAAAAGGAATAGGAATGAGTCTCACTGAAATTCATTTCATGCCTGTTTTGCCAGGCGTGATGTTGAAATGTCACTGTTAACTAACCTCACTCTAAATTATTTGTTCTACAAAGGGTGTGTTGGTGGATGCTATTCTAGAAAAGCAAGGATTGCTCAATGGGGCCATTGCAATGCATCTTCCATCCACATAATTACTCCTTCTCTACCACCAAACACAGAGCAAACTCAGGGCTGTCCGTCACCGGTGCCCATTAGGGCTGAGAACATGTCAGCGATGGGGCAAACAAAAACCATATTGAGACATGGAATTAACACCTTTCTCTCTCAGGAGCATAGATGCAGGGCTCTGCATGGTGTGCTGTTAAATTATAATTCCCAACCGTTAAACCGACTCCTCGCAGTCTGCCCAGAAAAACACGTCCTGCCGTGCGAGGCCCTCACGTCGCTGCTCTGCTCGCCCAAACCCCCATTGTGGCCGGGCAAGGAGGGGACTCACACAAGAGCGACCTGGGAGTGACATCAACAACTCTGGATGGCTGAGAAAGGAGAGTTTGTACTCGACCTCTGCCTTCCAGTCCAATGTGTCCAGGCTTGACCAACGTAGCTTGCTTTGTTGTACGAAATGTTTACGATTTGAAACTGGCAAGCATGAGACCATTGTTGGTCGGAGAGACTTTATAGTCAGCCTGAAAGTACTGCAGTGATGTAGGAAGAGATCCAGCCAAAAATGGCTCCCATGACACAACATCACAAAAAGGGAGGAGTTTGCTACCAGAAGGCAGGTGGTGTCTCTGGCTCATTCTCTGTATGACATCAGCCTAGAGCAGTGTGATTGTGGCGATTAAGTATATCTTCATTTCATTATCACCCATGTCACTGTCACGGCCCAATTATTCATCATATTCAGTTTCCTGATTTGGTCCCAAGAGTGTCTCTCATTCACACAGCTCTGCCAAGCATCTTGGATCCCACAGTTGTCTTCTGGTGTCAAGGTGGCTGGGTTTAGGATCCTAGACTGCACCAGCAGACAGCAGAGTTTTATGACACACAGCTACAGCGCTGCATCCTACTTGGCTGCTTCTCCTGTAGCTGCACTCAGTCTCTCTCATCCAGACTGTCAAGCAATGTTTCCAGTGTTTCTCCCAACCTCTCGTTAGTCATGATTATCTTCTAATGTTGAGTTTGGGGAAAGAAAAAAGAAATATGAGTCATTAATCATTCCCCTTGGCTGCATCTCGCCGACCTGAGAGGGTTGACAGTAAGTGGACTACACAATTAAAGATGGACCTGACTAAAAGATTGGAACACAGTTCCGAAGTAGCGATGCAGGCTAAAGGTGGTTAATGGACGTGGCAGCAGTGTGTGTGGGCAGGAGGGTCTGAAGAGTGAAGGGAGGAAGGGTACATAGATACTGAACCCACTTCCAGGATATTCCTTACATCCGGAAAGTTCTAGGGCTGAATTGAAAACAAGGCTCCAAAGGTGTCTCAGTGAGATGGCTTATGGATCGGACGTCTCTCGTGTGTCCTCCACTCAGTTTCAAGGTCTGGATTACAGGTGTACAGCCAACCCGGACCAGGCTTGAAGTTTGTGGATCCTGTTCTGCATGTTCCCTTTCATCTCAGGCCATGGAAACCTCTTTCCTCCCCCGAGGAAGATAACTAAGCCAAAAAACTTGAACCTAACCACCCTCTTCCTTTACTGTCGACTCGAGAGCCTTACTTTTGCCCTCGTCTCCCCTTTGTGACCGCAGCATTCCTTAAACTCTGGTAAAACAAGATACTACATATTAGTTTGGAAATCAACAAATGACTCCCATCTGGCATAGTGTAAATACATGCACCATTTTCCATTAAGCAAGTCATTTTAGGGCATGTGTATATACAGTTTATGTTTATGATTGATTCCAGATAGGACACCACTTATTTAGGGGCAGACAGGTAAACAGGCACAGATGTCTGTTTTGAACATAACATTTTGATAAATCAGGTAACGTTTATCACCTGCAATCTATGGTACTGATGGTTCTCAGTGTTTGTGAGCCTGATCTGCTCAGTAGAACACTCTTCAGAGAACGTCTGCTAACAGCAGAGGGCCTCACATGGGGAGAGGGGGGAGCAACGTGTCCCCCGCTGGAAACAACGTTTGTCTCTCTGCTGCTGTTATCTCCCCATTCTGCAGCCTGATGCGGTGTAAATCACAGGAGAAGCCTGCATTAATATGTCCCAGCTGCCTGCGCCTCACCTTCACCCCCGTGGTCTTCAGCATCTGCTCCGGAAACATCCGTCCTTCTTCCAGAAAACTACAAACCAACCTGATTACAAGGGTGGAAGGGAATCTATCTATCTCTGATACATCACCAAACACACAAAGTGAAGATCTAAATCTCACTCCTTCTGGGAAATATGAGTTTCCTCTACCATGTAAACTCATTATCATGCAAACTAATATAAAGTTCTTGAGTATCAACTCTTTCTTAGGCAGACATACTGCCTCTCTTGGCTTCCACTGGATTGCCATGGACTCTCTCTCTCCCCCTTTGTATGGTGGCTTCATTGTTTTATCTTCCCTTCTCTCCCGGGTCCTTCCTTTCCTTCCCCCTCCCTTTCTGAGAAATGACAGTGTCAGATTCTGAAACATCTCTCTCTTCGTTGGCACCGTTGTGCTTCCCTCCGTCTATCTGTTTCTCTTTTGTGAGGACCACACAGAGGGATGACATGCTGGAGGCACGTCCAGACTGGGTGGCCCTGCTGCAGGGAAGATGTGGGTGACAGGATCAGCCCTCAACAGGCAATGGGAGTAATGCGTGTAGACAGTGTAAAACCAGTCTCTTGGAGACCTATAGAAAAAAAAGGAACGCTGGCTATTCTGAATAAATGGACTTTGAGAAAAAAGAAACAAGAGTACTTTGGCTCTTTAAAAATGAGGACTTGGGCCAAACACTGCCCTATGCATTGGACTCACTAATGCATTTGCACATTTTAGGCAAAAAAGGGTGAGATGAAGAATGAGACTAACTTCCTAGACCCCCTCCTGCTAAGATGCAAACACACAAGTAAAATAACAAACATGCAAGTGCGCAAAGTGGGTCTTGCAGTGTTACATCGTATGGGCTGTATATCATTATCATTGCATCATTTGCCAGACTATTCATTTATTTCATCAAATACCTCATCAGTTATTTCATTGTGTTTAATTTCTCATAAATGTTAAAGAACCAAGCTGTGTTCCACTAACAAGCTTGGCCATATTACTTCACTATCAGAGAGGCTGGTTCTGTCATACTCTGGACGGGACTACTAAAAACACCCCATGCACACAAAGACCCTCCACAAAATAATGTTTTCAAAGCAGTAAAATGTTGCATGATTTGTATCAAGGCAAAGTTGTGAAAGCAAACAATCCCCTAATAAGGGTGAATGTGAAGCTGCCTCCAAGATACAATGATAAAAATGTCTCATATTTTTATTGTTTGTTTTCCTATCCCAAAAATGTTTGATTGGCTGTCTGTTGCCTATGGTTACGTTGCTGACGGGGCTTGGGAATAAGAAGGCCTTTCCACTGAAGTTCAAGGAAGACTGTGAGAGCCACAGCAGTCAAGGTGTTCTTACTAAACAGAGGGCAAAGAGCACTCACCCACTCCTCCTGATAATCACCTTGTAGCATTTAGCACATACATAACAAAACAAATGGTTCAAAGTGTGTGTGAATGTATGAGTGGGTGTGAGTGTGTGTGAGTGTGTGGTGTGTGTGTGGGTGTGTGTGTGGGTGTATGTGTGTGTTTGTGTGTGTATCCGGTAGTAGAAAGCCGGCCTGGACTTCATCAAGCCTGTTTGGCTGTGGAGCGAAGAGATCAGAGTTGTCACGGCTAACCAGACTTCTCTGTCCCAGTGATTTGAGAGCCAGGACATTCTAGCACTCGCTGAAAGATGATGCAGCCAGCGACTGTTTATTTTTTTTCTCTATCTTGTCTTGGCCACCTTTCCAAGTGAGGATCTGCAGTTGTAAACTTAGCTCTGGCCATTCCTCTTTTCTCGTCAGTTGTCAGAGATGGGAAATCCGAGGTAATGTTATTTTGGGGGGATGAGAGAATGAAAAACACTGTCAAATCCAATTTCCTCTGGTTTTATAGCTTCACAGCTGTATTCTCTGAAGAAAGGTATGGCGTATTGTAAATCATGTGGACAGAATATAAACAGCTTTGATGTCAAATTCTATAGCGAAGATTGTTGCATTAAAATCTAATCTGTTTTATTTAAATTTCTTTCATTGGGGGTCCAACAAGGCACTACACTTTTGTTTTATAACCTTGACTGATACATGACTCTTCCTGTCGAGAATCATTTCTGCTTACTTTTAAAGTAAAACAGACATGACCACAGTAGAAGGAATTTTTCTAAAACGCACCTCAACAAATCAACAGTACTCACTGTGTGACGAAGACGGATGGATGGACGGATGGGCAGATTATAAAATAGACAAACGGATAGACAAAGAAGGATGGACAGATAGAAATACAGATACTGTTGAAAGGCTAAACTAAGCATTTTAATCCATGCTCCTTGAAGTGTGTGTGATATCACAACACTAATGTGACTCTGTAGGAATGAGTGGGGAAACAATGAACGTACAAGTGCATCTGCTGTCTCCAGAGGGAAAAAGGCACAATTAGTGTGGTTTCAGGCAGCTGTGTGTGTGTTCCCTGAGCAGCAGTGGGTGGTCAGGTGGTTCAGACATGCTCTCCAATCATGTGTCACGCCAGCCCAGCATCCTCACTGACGCCATTGTGAGTCACAGAGAATGTGTGGCTGATGGGACAAAGAGAAGCCCTTGATCTCGTCAGGAGTGACTTCTGCTCACGCTGTAGAGATGTAGAGAGGGACGTGGCTTGGTCCTTTCCTGCAGGCCGTCTCTGAAAGTTTCAACCGCAGTGTAGTGGCTTCTAATCCACAGTCTCAGACAGGGGGAACCTCTAACAACAGAACCCCATGTGTATGCCTTGTGCTAGCCAAGGAGATTTTGTCCACCTGAAAGAAATTGTAAACTCGAGAATTATTTCAACGTTCTGATTGCTGAGCTTTTTCATGCGTATACCGTGAATGTTTGATGAAGACTTAATGTCCAGTTGAATTACATTGATACCTGGTGTAATGTAGCCTGATGAAGTTAAACGCTATAAAGCAGAGCAGAGCAGTGTTCTGACAGGTGTGCCACTGCTAGTGTACCCTGGAGCGTGGTACTTAGGCTCCATTACCACAACTTGATTCAATTGCTCCAATAAAACAATACAGCTGTATAAACATGTTACAGAATGTGTGAGATAAAACAGAGAGCATCTTTAACCCTAACCCTGGATAATGTTTTCCGCAATGGGGGACAATAAATCATTTCACACTGTAACGTGATGATTTAAGAGCTTTCTCTTTGACACGCAGTGCCATGGAACCCTGCTGGGACAATGTGTCACTTTCTTACGAGTGTATCCCCATCAACAACCATTCTCCCAAATGGCTGGGCTCTCTGGCAATTTGTAGATGAGGGCAGCCCCATTTGGGAGGCAGTCTTGGGGGTTCAGCCCACGGCCCGGCGGCTGTAGGGTCTACACCTGTGTGTGACATGAGGGGACGGAGAGAGGGTGGGAGGGAGGGAGGGAGGGAGGGAAGGGGGCCTGGTGGCTGTGGTGGCCTTCCAGCTGTGCTCTCTTGTGGTTGCTCTGAGGATCGCCTGGAAAGTGTCTGTTCACTGCAGATCACTTCACTGTAAGTCGCTCTAAGTCTCTCTATCTGCTCAGGACTCTTAGAATAATTGTGAGAATGTTTTATGACTTTGGAAGCATACCTTTTAGGAGACTTGAAGACTGAAACAAAAGCTCCAGATTTAGTTGTCGACTGTGTTACCGTGGGTACTTTTTCAATGTTTCACTGCAGATGTTCTCATCCGCGTTTCTTAGATACTGCACTCATGTGTAGAACATGCAACCATTAACTCGCGAGGGTGAGGTCACAAGAGGAACGTTCAATTTGGGGGTTGAGGGCGAGCTCTGTGCTTCAAGCGTCTCCTCAGTCCGGTGAGATGTGTAATTGCCCGAGCTAAATAGCCGTCTCTCCGGGGTGGCCTGCCTGCCATACTGACGGGGTCTGCTCAGTGTCTGTCCCTGCTCCTCGGCCAGTCTGACACGTACAGTGGCTTTCCTCTGTCTCCCAGGACAGCTCCAGCGGCTGCCTCATCAAGGCTGATTGCTGGAGACATTCCCTCCTCAGCAGTCATTTCACCTGACGTGAAGCAGACCTGTGTCTTTCAGGCTAGGGCTGTGAAACAGGAAGAATGACTGGCTGAACTCATCTCCCTCGGTGAGACTGGAACCGCATGGAGGTGAAAGAAGAGAAGGTCTCAGTGGACTAGATGCTGAGTGCCCTGGCATGTTAGAAAGCAACAATTTGTACGCAAACAAGTTTGCATGTGCACATTTGCAAACTCACACACACACACACCCACACACACACACTTACGCACACTGAAAGGGAACAGCATGGGCCATGATGTCACACCATGTATGTTAAGCCTTGGCTAGGTGAGCTCATCCTCAGCACCTCCCCTCTGAAGAGGTGTGGATGCCCAGTCGGAGAACTAGCACCTCACACACACTCTAAGATCTTCCATGTAACACTAACACGCTTTTAAAAAGGAGGAATGATTTGTTTTGCCTGTCAAAAGATTCGAGCCCTGAGAACAGACCTTTGGCCCTCCTCGTTTGCACAACACCAAGAGTTGGTCCGGCCCAGATCACACAGAAATCGTTTCAACACAGTGCAAAAAAAGAAATCTTTATTTATGACCCCAAAAGCTAGACAGGAATAGGTTCAGGTCTTTCTCCATCTGTGTGCAATCCCAGCATAATGCTATCATCACCTGTTTCCATGGTCCTGCCACACATCTGGCTTGCATTTTAAAAAAATCACACAAGGTGCATTTTTTTTCTTTCCTCTTTGTGTGCACTTTAGCAATTGGCTCATATTTCTGAAATAGCCTACAACAACAAATTAAGATCTGAGACTTATAGAAGAAAAGCACTGATTTCAAACAGTAATTTGCTTTTAATTCATAGAACCAGAATCCCTGGGGGTTTGTGTACTAGACAAAGGAGTTTAAGAGCTCACTAAGGTTTACTGCTGTGTGGACGGGAGCCTTGATGCTAACATAATGGCCGATTTAATTTATCATGCGGGTCCAATTTGGTCAATGTAAAATCCATTTTACTTGTAAAATAAAACATTTAATAAACAGAATTCCCAAAAATGTTAGTCTAATTTGAAGGTAGAGCCTAGGTAGAACCTATTATAAATAATCTTTGTGTAGTAATTAATGATAACAATACAGGATCTTAATCATAGTGTGTACGATACAAGATAAAAAACACATGCATTTAAATACACTGTGACGCATGACAGGACTGCTGCACCAGTCCACTAGCTGTCCTGGCATTCCAGCACTAGCCCTTACATCCACCAGGGACTGCCTGCACAAACACAGAAAAGTATGGTTATTTATGTGATATTGTTCAATGATATGATTGGCATTAAAGCACACAATTTGGAGGAGACATGCTATGGCTGCCATTAGGTCGTACACCATAGGCTGTCAGTATATGAGAATTCCTTCCAAGGGAAATGTTTGTTCCAGATCCATAACTGGAATCTGTGCATCCGCTTCGTTTCTCTCATGGACGCCAGCTGTGCTGCTTGCTGCGAACTGCAGTCCGACCGTAGTCTTGAGGGATTTTTTTACACAATTCTCCCATGTGCATTAAAGGAAGCAGTAATGTCATGCAATTGGGGCTGTATTATTATTGTGTGGATTCTGAGGAGTGATGTCAGAGGAAAGAGGAAACTAGCTAACTCCCAAACCAAGAGAGCAAAGGTTAGCGTCACGTTGGCAGAGACCCAGATGGGCTTAAAGCCTTTCCTCTCTCTCTTCTTCTAAGCTTCCCCATGAACAGTCACGCCCTCTGGATGAGACATGGATTCTTCTTTTGGCACATCTGACTGAGAGCTGTAATTTATCACTATTGAGTAGTCTGTTGTCACCTGGGGGTTTAAGATAACAGGCGTTTGAAAGTGGAACATCCTGCGACAATCTCTCCCATTGATGGAAAATATTCCACAGGGTTAATTGAGACAAATGAATGGATGGGTATGTTAAATTGATCCACACACTGATATGAGCTGTTCTCTTATCTGAAGTCAAGATGAGCAGGAACAAATCTTTCCAATGTACCTGTGCTTGTTACAAATGGCAACAAACTTGAATCTTGAGAAGAGAGAGGAGTCATGTTGTACCATGAGATAGTATTTGTCCAGTCAGTGTAAAATGGTTCTAATTTCATTTAAACTAAAACCAGGGAGGT
The DNA here is from genome assembly GCF_963692335.1 of Osmerus eperlanus. NCBI lineage: Eukaryota > Metazoa > Chordata > Actinopteri > Osmeriformes > Osmeridae > Osmerus > Osmerus eperlanus. The sequence goes on along the minus strand of NC_085027.1, from coordinate 16,521,971 downwards.
TTAACTCAACTAGGGAGGTTGAACTCAATCTCATGTGCTGTCCAGTGGCCAGTCCATGAAAACCTCAAATAATGAGTCTTGTTCAGGTTGTTCAGCACAATCCTGATTAATGGTTCCTTTGCTATCTGTGTTGGTTTTATCAAGTTAAAACGTGGCAGGGAATGGTTGCTGGATCTGGAAAAGGACACAGTAAAAATGTGTGTGTCCTCTGTCTGAGAGGTCACAGATAGAAAGTGAGAATGAGAAGAACGTGACTCAGATGTTCTGTAGAGAATGACAAAGACTCAAGATTTTGGACGATGACTCAAGATTTCTCCCTCTCTCTAAATTAAGATGTAATGTGTCAACAAATGGCTGTTTCAGTCATCCCGTTAAACATCTGATATAATCCCTTTTTGGCCGTCATAGAAAGCCTGTTTTGAGATATACAAAGAAACACAGTGGTGTGGGCTGGGTGTTGCCCCCTTGAGGGAGAAGACGGTACAGCCCCTTGTGATTGCCTCAAGCTCTCTGTCCCCATCACACTGGACATGATCTGCCTCAAGCTTGGACATGGATACAGTCTCCTTTCAGCTTGATGATGACAAATGGCAACATTCAAGGCTGCAAACTCACAATCTCATTTAGGTTCTTAAGACCTGAATGGGACATTGCATTAGTCTCGAAATCTATTTGGCAATTCCTGGACAATCCATAGATCATTCTACTAATTATCTTTTTCGGAAAGTTATGAGTCATTGGTAGAATTTATGTGATTTCACTGCGATAATGAATCCTTCAGTCTATTGAATAGAAGGAGAGGTTATATGCAAATGGTTTTCATTCATCATTTAAAGGAGCATAGGGTAATGGTTGCTGAATGATGACTTATCAGACACCATAAGTGCTCTTTCCAATAAATACGTAGTGCACTGCATTCATATTAGAAATTCAAGTGTTGATGGATATAGGATCACCACTTAACCTTGGAGTGAAACCAAGACACACCAAGAATCAACCCGTACATCATTTGTCCCATAAAAGCTTGACCAATCTCTAAGGATAACGCTTCTTAATGCAAAATGTATTTTATGTTTCATATTACATTTCCAGAGTCACGAATCTATGAATCATAAGAAGACCACCTGACAAGACATCCCACCGTCGCTCTTCTTAGTTTCAGGCTAGCATTTAGCATACAAGCATGGTTTAATACCCAAATAGTTCAAAGTGTAGTCCTTAACTAACTTTAGACAGACATAGCATAGAATAACTTTTCACAGAAATTGCCTATACATATTAATTGTTACTTCTTTTGTAGGTTCGCTACTGAGGAATATGCTGAGGAATATACCGGGTAAAATTGGTGTCTGTATCATCTCTAGGTCTTAGTCAACTTGAAATATTTCACCAGCATGCCTTTCCCTTCTGTATGAAACCCTGAAGGAAAGTCTCAAAATTATTACATTTTCCACATCCTTTGTGAAAGGGACCATGTTAAGATTTTTGAGAAGCGATTGTTTAATGAGCCTTGACTCATACTCTACTGGAGAGACGGAGAGAACTTGCACAACATTCCAGTGAGAAGGATCAGACCTTTCCTTCAAACTCTTAGCTCTGCACATTCTCCCTCTTTTGTGAGTGTTCATTACACACACACACACACACACACACACACACACACACACACACACACACACACACACACACACACACACACACACACACACACACACACACACACACACACACACACAGAGGTGTAATCCATCTCACTAAAACACACCCTGGCACAGCAGAGGCCTGGATGAAAAACATCTCTCAACGTGAAGGCCTTGATGAGGATAGTCTTAGACCAGACTTGGAGACACAAAGACAAACCTCGCTGAGTGATTAGTTCACTTCTGTGAGAACACTGCATTACAGAAGAGGCAGACCATTATCTTCTGTTTCCAGTAATGACAGAAGATCTAAACATGGCAGTCTGGGAGGGATAAGGACCTGTGTCTGGATGGGAGGGGAACATCCCTGTCAGTATGGGGTCTGTTCACAGGCTTATGTCCTCAACGGAGGGGTTCCTGTGTCCCTGACCTGACACTCCCCACTGTGAAAATATGAGGCTTTTATAAGATGGTCACTTTTTCATTATATCTTTGGAAAGACTACACATATAGACAGGGAGGAGAATGTGGAAAAATATACCCCTGACATTTCACAATTGCCAAGGGATGGGCTCCAGTGAAGGGTGCTCACATCTGCTCCCTCCTCCAACAATACGATTCCTAAATCCTTTTCATTGGTCTCTTGAGCCCAATATTGTATTTTATTATTGGATATTTGGCATGTCAAATGTACCATTTGTTTGCTAACTTTTGTGTGGGTCCAGTGAGTACATTATGTAGGCTTTCCCAGAGATCCCAGGCAGGTCTGCCCAATAGATTGTATGTGATTGCACTAACATTCATGTGACGAGAAACAAACATACATTAGTCTTCAGAAATCCATAGAATCACCTAAATTTATACTGTAAAATAAAAGTCTGTAATGTTACCAGTGATTTCATCCACTGTGTGGTTCTAATGCCTACAATGCATTCGAATTAAACTGTTGATTTAGCTGTTTTCCCCAGACTTAAAAAAGACTCTCACCAGATGCTTCTTCAAGTAAACTCATCTTGTTTTCCTCCAAGAATTACAGTGGCAGAATAGCCTTCATCCTGTTGACGGTTAAATAGGAAAGGAGAAGCAGTCTGTAACTGTCCTATCTCCTCTCATCTCTGTCCAGAACGGAACAGTAAATTGTATGACCTCATGAAATATCCAAGCTATAATGTCTGAGTTAAGATAGCTGGGACATTAATGTGGAAATTGAGACTTGATAAATGACGCTGCAATAGATCACACTATATTACTTCCTTTTGAATTTGCTAAAAAACATACAAGAGCCAGTTTTAGAGAAAACAAAAGTGTTTTTACTGAAAAAATCTATGGTCAATTTTTTATATCTTATAATTTCATAGTATATAATTGTATAAACATGAACATAAATGGACATCAATGAGGAATTGTTACATTATGTTTAAAATACACTTAATCCTCTTTTTAGCAGGTATGAGTAAAATGCTTTTAAGAGGTTAACGTCTTTGTTTTCAGGTTTACATCGGTCAAAGGCTGACATACAGTGTTAAGTGGTAAAAGTACAAATAAAATCATGATGTGAAAAATTAAAAATCAACAATCAAATTTCAAAATGACAGTTTAAATGGACTCTTCCATACTTATCTGAGGTCACAAACTTCAGTGGTCTTGGAATGAGCTGATATGCGTACTTGAATGCTACCTGGTAGACCAAAGCCATGATACATACAGTCTGAGGTTTTACAATGATGAAAGCCCAACACAACCATGCTGCCTCACAATACATTACACTGAGTGCTGACACTGGGGAGAGGCAGGGGTGGAGGTGTGGATCTTCAGTCTGTGAGTGTCCTAGTCCTGGGGTTCCAGTAGGATGAGAGTGGGTTGATGGTGGTAGCCATGGAGAAACCTTCCCCATCTTCTCTCCGAGTGCTTTAGTGTGGTTAGGGGGGGGGGGGTGGAGTCAGGGGGGTTGGTGTGGACAGGGAGACTGCCTGCGGAGTCCCGGCAGGTGGACACAGCTGGACGGAGACGTGAGAACACCAGACTGGCCACAGGCAGGGTGGTGTTGTTGGGGGGTGGGGGGATGAAGTTGGTAGTGCATGTTCACAGCCTGTTACCAATGGAAATGGCTATAGGATGGTTAGTGTGTTTTACAAAGACACCACAGATGGTGACTGGTGAGCCTCAGAGAAGGTCAACTTCCTCACTCCCACATCCTAACCCCGCTGGCTGCTTTAGGAGTTCTTGGACACCACCTTCATAGTAATGGTCTTCACTTCTGAGTATTCCATCAGCCCATGTTCCCCCCTGCAAAACACACATGAGCAGTGTTATCGTCAAGGCGGCACTAAGGAGCTCTATAACCTCGGTTGTTAGGTGCGTTGTTTATGTACCCTTAGTATAGATAGTCCACATATTTAAATTTTAGGTCCCTATATGTTTATTGTATGCACCTTCCTGCCAAAGCAAATTCCTTGTCTGTGCAAACTTTCATGGCGAATAAATCCCATTCTGATTCTGATTCTGATGTGTTGAGCTCACAGTATCTAGACTAGTTCAGGCTAGATACTTTGACAAAGTCCTGATATTAGCACATAGTTCAAATGAATACTAACTTGGCTGCACTTGTGCTTTTTAAGTCGGACAAGGACCAGGGAAGGATACTTACAATTCACGCCCATTGCCAGACATTTTATATCCTCCAAATGGACACTGCGTGCTCAGAGCATTGAAACAGTTTATCCTGGAAAATACACAGAACATACATCACACATCAGCCTGGGAGTTCCATCGCTTTGTGTAATCGTTGATCATGTCCAACAGTGATGTTGTCAAGACAAGCAAAAAGCCAGAGCTGAACAGAGTTATGTATCAGTAAAACCAAGTTATAAATCAAATAGCAACTACAGTGGACTATAAGGCACATCTTTTCCACAGATGGCTGCAAGGACTATGATGATGGTGATGGTGATAATGTTGATGGTGACGATGATGATGATGATAATGTTGATGATGATGTTAATGGTGATGGTACTGATAGTCCTGATGATAATGATGGTGATGGTAGTTTACAACAGGAAACTCTTACCAGACAGTGCCAGCCTGCATGGCTGTGGAGATGGTCATGGCTTTGTTGATGTCATTGGTGAACACAGCCGCTACGAGACCATAATCGGAGTTGTTGGCCCTCTCTATCACTTCCTCAATAGTCTTAAACTTCATGAGCTGTTGGACTGGCCCAAATATCTGCAAACAGGAAGTAAGACAGTTGAAATGGTAACAAGTGGCTCAAAATTATTCCATGGTGCCATTCTTTTTTAGTGGCACAGCACTAGGTATGGGTGGAGAAACATATAGGAGCGTGAACAAACCTTCCAAGTGCATCCGTCATCATTACAGTAACAGGAACTGTCATTCCAGTATATCAGTGCATCAACCACAGTGATTCAGCATACCTCTTCTCTGGCGATGACCATGTCATCCCGGACGTTGGAGAAGACAGTGGGCTCGATGAAGAAGCCCTTCAGGCCCAGAGCTTTGCCGCCACACTCCAGCTTGGCTCCCTCACTGATGCCGCTCTGGATGAATTCCAGAACACGGCTCTGCTGCTCCTTACTGATCTGAGGGCCATGAGAAAGAGGGAGAGAGAAATATAGACAGAGAGAGAGATATAGAGAAAGAGTGAGCGTGTGAGAGAGAAAGAGAGACCAACAGAGAGGGAGAGCGAGGATGAGAAAGAGATGGGGAGAGGGAGAAGGGGGGGGAGGACAGATTGGGAGTAGAGAGGGAGTGAGGGGGTTAAGATGTTGAGGAATGAAGTAGGAGGACAGCCAAACGAGGAGGTTATGAAGCAATGGAGAAAGTGAAAGGAGAACGTTGAAAGACAGATAACTACTGAAACACAGAGGAGCTGAAGTTTGACTGTGCACTCAATGACTCCTCCTCGGCCTGTCGTCTCTTACCTGTGGACCCTGCTCTGTGGTGGGGTCGAAGGGGCTTCCCACCACCCTCCTCTTGGCCCTCTCCACACTCCTACGGACAAACTCGTCGTAGATTGGCTCCTCGATGTAGATGCGTGAACCTGCGGTGCAGCACTGGCCAGCGTTGAAGAACACCCCCTGGTGGGCCTGCTCCACAGCCAGATCCACTGTGGAAGAGGAGGAGGAAGAGGAGATGAAGACTCAGTCCTCATGTCTGCAAGCTCCTTACTTACACAAAAGTGGGAAAATATGTATTGTCCCCCTTTGAAATGATTTGTAAGGGCTTCCATACAGCAATGGTAGTTAAGTGAAAATCGAACTGAAACGAACGGAAACATGAAGGAAGTCCACCGCCCATGAGGTCGACATAAAGTCAAGCCCTCGTCTGTAAGCGATGCCATAGGCCTTTCCGTCCCCGTTGCATTGTCTCCTCTCCCTCGCCGCGTGTCTGATATCTGACACCTGAGAGACGGTCCCCTGGAGCGGCGCGTGAGGGGTTAAAGGAGCCCGGTGATTTATGGGTCTCGGCTGAGGCAGGCGGCCGGGGCAGGTTCCATTCCCCTGATTTACGGGCCTTTGGGAGCCTCTCTCACGGCTGCTGAAAGCATTTGAAAGCTCCGGCACCCCTGTTTGGTGAGCCACTTAGAGCTTACATGAGACCCATCCATCCACTGGTTTTCAGAGCCCCACAAAGCTCGGCGGAAGGAAAGCTTGAGAACCCGGCAGAGCTCCATCTGCACACATCGACTCCCCCAGACTCAAGGTTGGATAATAGGAC